>NC_092497.1:26302388-26474888 GCF_047495875.1 Pithys albifrons albifrons
GCAACAGTCTAGGTATTTGATTAGTCTGCATTATTGTAATTTATTTCTGGACATTACCACTTGCTAAATGTTTGAAACACTTTGGGCAAACCTTATGAAGTTGTCCTCTGTTTCACAACCTAACTGCAATAAACCTCATTGCTTGGCAAGGAAGCTGCTTTGAATGCCAGCTAACTCACTGTGCTGCTTCACTTCACTTGGGAACTGCCAGGCAGAAGTGCTTGAGAGGTTGATTTTTAAGAACCCCTGAGCAGTCTCAGCAACTCTGGAGACCAGTGAGCACTTAACTCTTCTAAAAGGCAAGGCCAGGAGACTAAATTCAATCTGTACTTCCACATTATGTTTAACCATGTCAGGTCAATTGAAGAGCTCTTTCACAAAGTAGCTTATATTCCATGTGTATATAACTTCAGCCATTGCCCTCATGCATCCCTACAGCATTTAAATGCACTCTGTTCCCTATATCTGATTTTGCACTTCAAAAAATATTTATGAACACTCAGCACAGTTTTATTTTCAGACTAATTTCAGATTTCAGCACTGCAAACATTAAGAAAGTTCTTGCTCTTCTTGTCAAGAATGTATAATTGACAAATTATCTCCATATCAAAAGTAGCACCAATTTTACATCCAGCAATTTAAAATTTATTTTCTCTGATGCAAGTCTCCACATCATCTATTTTATCCAGATTCAACAATAAAACCCATTGTATTTTCATGTGTCCAGGTTTTAAGTAAACATCTGATCAAACATGAGCATTGGTTAATTTTTGCATCTTTTAATAAATTACTTCTTTTATATTATTTTGGGAACAACCTATTCTCACAATATCCACCAAAAGTGGGGTCAGTATTTTGAGAACAGACATGAATACCACTCCTAAATCTATACTTTAAGAGCTTTACTTTCATACTAGAGGAGCCACAAATCACAAGGAGCTGTTTTTTTCTTACCATAATGAGGAATTATTGCCCAAGCCATTGCAGAAGCATAAATGCCACCAATCATCCAAAACATACAGAGCCAGCTCAGGTGTTCACCTCGTTTCTCCCGAGCAAGCACTTCCGAAAAATAGGAGAAGACTGTTGGCACTGCCCCACCAATCCTAAAAGGAGATACAGATCACCGATTAAATAAGAGAATAACAGGTAGCTGAAGTTTGAGCAAGACATAGCCACAGTCATCACAAAGCCAATCTACAAGCAGCTTCTCTGGCAAGAGTGAATTTTTCTCAAATTGCACCATATATTGAGGAACTCTAGAGGAAATTTTCATCAGTTTGGACACAAATTTTGTCAAATAATTCCTTGAAAATTCTATGCACTCTTTGTTGCATTCAGTGTTTCAAGGGAATTGTCAATATGTCAGTTACTGGAACAGAAACCATCAGAAAGTCTTGACTTTCACCATTATAAAAACATGGCAGCCTACTGACAAGTGTCAAAATAGGTTGCCTTTAATGCAAAAATATTAATCATTTTCCCAAAGAATAATTGATATTTCTCTTATGCCCCATGATTTAGGTAATCAAGAAGTAACTAAATGTGAGTGGGTTTTAATCACACATATTTAAAATATATATTCCTTTCAGTTGCACTAAGCTCATGTTGGCTTTCTACTTAATCTTTTATGAAAAGCCTATGCATTCATACAATATCAATTTTTTTACATGGTAAAATAAACACTCTCTGAAAGTCAGTTGGACCAAAAAAAAAATGAAAGATTCAAGTTGATTTTACAAAACTTGAAGTAACTCAAAATATGTATCACTTTTGGTACCAGTGTCCAAATCATCTTTTACTATCTGCTTGCTACCAATGCAAGCTGTCAAGCGTTGTGAAACAGGACAAGTCCTTGTGAACTTCACTTCTCTCGATGAAGAAAGTACCTTCTTACATATCAGATTACATACTTCAAAGCACTATATGGTATGGTTTGATTTTTTTATATGAATTTTAAACATAAATGCATATTTACAATGTCATCTGGGAGCTGCTGAACTGGAAGCAAAGAATGAACATCAACATAGATTTAAAAAATTACTAATAATGAAAACATGAATACACAAATGGTATTTCATGACTAAGAAAATTCAGTGCTATAGTCACACATTTTATTTTAAGATATCTTTAGATACCATGGTGAAATATTGGATTGAGCTGTTATGCTTGTTTAGGGGACTGCTTTTTTCTCACTGACCTTATCCAGATCTTCATAGAATCATAGAATAGTTTCGGTTGGAAGGGACCTTAAAGATCATCTGGTTCCAAACCTCTGTCATGGCCAGAGACACTTCCACTAGGCCAGGCTGCTCAAAGCCCCATCCAAACTGACCTTGAACACTTCAAGGAATGGCTCATCCACAACTGCCCTGGGAAATCTGTTCCAACCCATTCCCACGCTCATAGGAAAGAATTTCTTCCTAATATGCAACTTAAACCTACTCTCTGTTAGTTTAAAGCCATTACTTCTTGTCCTATCACTATATGTGTCTGTAAAAAGTCTCTCCATTTTTCTCCTAGGCTCCCTTCAGCTGATGGAGGGTCCAACTAAGTCATCCCTAAACCTTGTCTTCTCATGAAATAATGCTGGGCAACATTTAATTTTACAATGGAAGTTTCTCATAGTTGAGTCTGCTAGCTCTTACAGGTTTTGCCAATAATGCAAAGGTTTATGCCTCCAGGAACTCTTGCTACATACTCAGCTAACAGGGGCTGTAACCTATTTCTTCTCATGGGTCAAAATGCTGATAGCCCTCCCTGGCAAACTGCCCTGTCACAGGCAACAGGACACATCATCCTTGGAGCACCTCCTGGACATACAGGGAGAGGAATGATGCAGGAGGCATGGCTAAGGGTGGTATCACATTTTTCGGTGTTGGGGAAGACCTGCTGTCTCAGTACTGCTACAGATTCAGGGCTCTACAGTTGCCAAAATATAAATGGATTAAAACAGTGATGTCTTGGGCTTCTGGGCTGAGAGACAGCTTTGAACTGCACTCCCAAATCATGCCCAAATACAATACTCACAGATCTAACTACAGTTCCTTTTCTTATGTTGAAAATTCACTAGCAGAACAAGAATCAGCATCTTCCTCTTTCCTGACATATCCAGAAAGTGCTGAAGGGTAGTTATAGGTGCTCAGTTTCAAAAAGACATAATTTAATTGGTTGCTCGTGGAATGTATTCAGTAGAAAAGAACCCACCCTGCCTCCATGTCACAAAACACACAGGGAGCCTGACCAAAGGCAGCAAAAAACACATCTCCTACCTTTCAGCATGAATCAACCGTATCATGGAGGATGGGAACTGATGCTGCTTTAGCAGCTAAAACTGAATCAGGTGGGTTGGCATATTTGCTGCATCCTAAAGATTCTCCAAGGCAACAGAAGAAACATCATCTGCACTGACAAAATTAATAGGATAACTTTTCTAGCAAAAGACATATAAGAGGAATTTTAGAGCCAGCAAACGAAAATGTTATTTAGGATATGCAAAGAATAAGGAAAAAAAATCAGCTTTGAAAACTCACAGTTTTTCTGTTTCAACTGATTTGATTAAGTTGGCATTTCCAGTGAGTACATCAACAGGATAAGCAAAGCTTAAAAATTGAGATACTACATTCATATTGATTGAGCAGTGAAAATAACCTGTCTACTATAAGAAGGAGAAAGAAGGGATTTTACTTCCATCATACAGACAAATGCTGCTATTTATAGCTGTAGGTCTTTGTTTCATAGCAGTAATGTAGTAAAGTGTGTTGTGCACTTTTTTGCACCTTAAATCCTGAGATTAACTCAATTGGTTAGAGAATGGTGCCAATAACACCAAGACTGCAGGTTCAATCCTTGTGTGGACTATTCACTCAAGAGCAGGATGCAGTTATCCTTCTGGGTCCCTTCCAACTCAAAATATTCTGTGAACAAAAAATTTACTTCTTTGTTGATTAAACTCTTCTTCCTGGCCTCATGTAATGCAGAGTGATACTGCTACAAGGTTTTAGGATACTGGTAGCCAGGAAGCTCCTTATATATCACAAGTCTCCAGCCCTTGTTCTTGTGGGTGACCTTAACCTGTCAGATATCTGCTGGGAGCTTAATACTGCAGAGAAGAGGCAGTCAAGGAGGTTCCTGGAGTGCCTAGAGGACAATTTCCTTAATTAACTGGTAAATGAGCCTACCAGGGGTAAGGCCCCGCTAGATCTACTGTTTACAAACAGAGAGGGGCTGGTAGATGATGTAGTGGTTGGAGGCTGCCTGGGGCACAGCGACCATGAAATAATAGAATTTTAGTCCTCAGGGATGTAAGGAGAGCCACCATTAAAACTTCTACTCTGGACTTCCAGAGGGCAGATTTTGGCCTATTCAAAGAACTGATTCAGAGCATATCCTGGGAAAAAACCCTTAAAGGCAAGGGGGTCTAGGAGGATTGGACATGTTTTAAGAAGGAAATTTTGAGTGCACAGCAACAGACTATACAGTGTGCTGAAAGGCCAGCCGGAGGGGAAGACGGCCAGCTTGGTTAAATAGGGAGATTCTGAAAGAAATCAGGGATAAAAAGAAAGTTTACAGACTACAGAAAAAAGGGCTGGCTACTTATGAAAATTTACAGATAGAGCTATGTCATGCAGGAAAAAAATTAGGGAAAGAAAAGTGGAATTTGAAGAAAATTTGGCCAATTCAGTTAGGGATAACAAAAAGTCCTTTTATAAATACATTAATAACAAAAGGAGGGGCAAGGAAAACCTCCATTCTCTGTTCGACTTGGAGAGAAATATAGTTAAGGAAGATGAGGTACTTAACACCTACTTTGCCTCAGTTTTCACCAGTAAGACAGGTGGCCCTCAAGACAACTGGCCTCTGGAGCTGGTGGACAGAGAGAGGGAGCTGAATAGCCCTCCTGTATTCCAGGAGGATATATTAGTGACTTACTGAGCCAGCTGGATCCTAACAAGTCTATGGGACCAGACAGGATCCATTCCAGGGTGATGAAGGAGCTGGCAGAAGAGCTTGCCAAACCACTCTCCATCATCTTCCAACAGTCCTGGCTCTCTGGGGAGGTCCCAGATGATTGGAAGTTGGCCAATGTCACCCCAATCCACAAAAAGGGCTGCAAGCAGGACCCTGGCAACTACAGGCCTGTCAGCCTGACCTCCATGCCTGGCAGGCTTACGGAGCAGTTCATCCTGAGTGCAATCCCACAGCACCTTCAGGGTGGACAAGGAATTAGATCCAGCCAGCATGGGTTTAGGAGGGGCAGGTCCTGTCTGACCAACCTGATCTCTTTCTACGATCAGGTGACCCACCTGGTGGATGAGGGGAAGCCTGTGGATGTGGTCTATCTGGACTTCAGCAAGGCCTTTGACACTGTCTCCCATAATATACTCCTGGAAAAGCTGGTAGCCCATGGCTTGGACAAGTGTACCCTCTCCTGGATTAGGAGCTGGCTGGAGGGTCGGGCCCAGAGAGTGCTGGTGAACGGAGCTGCATCCAGCTGGCGGCCGGTCACCAGTGGTGTTCCCCAGGGGTCTGTGTTGGGTCCAGTCCTGTTTAACATCTTTATTGATGATTTAGATGAGGGGATTGAGTCCATCATCAACAAATTTGCTGATGACACCAAGTTGGGAGGGAGTGTTGAACTGCTGGAAGGCAGGAGGGCTCTGCAGAGGGATGTGGATAGACTTGAGAGATGGGCTGATTCCAATGGGATGAAGTTCAATAAGGCCAAGTGCCGGGTCCTGCACTTTGACCACAACAACCCCCTGCAGCGCTACAGGCTCAGCACAGAGCGGCTGGAAAGCAGCTAGGCAGAAAGGGACCTGGGGGTACTAATTGACAAGAAGCTCAACATGAGCCAACAGTGTGCCCAGGGGGCAAGGAATGCCAATGGGATCCTGTCCTGTATCAAAAATAGTATGGCCAGCAGGACCAGGGAAGTGATCCTTCCCCTGTACTCTGCGTTGGTGAGGCCACACCTTGAGTACTGTGTTCAGTTCTGGGCCCCTCAGTTCAGGAAAGATATTGAGGGGCTGGAACGAGTCCAGAGAAGAGCAACAAGGCTGGTGAAGGGACTGGAGCATAAGTCCTATGCGGAGAGGCTGAGGGAGCTGGGGTTGTTTAGCCTGGAGAAGAGGAGGCTCAGAGGTGACCTCATCACTGTCTAGAACTACCTGAAGGGAAGTTCTGACCAGGTGGGGGCTGGTCTCTTCTCCCAGGCACTCAGCAATAGGACAAGGGGGCATGGGCTTAAGCTCTGCCAGGGGAAATTTAAGTTGGATATCAGAAAAGAATTCTTTCCAGAGAGAGTAATCAGGCATTGGAGTGGGCTAACCAGAGAGGTGGTGGATTCACCATCCCTAGAGATTTTTAAACACAAATTGGACATGGTGGTGAGTGCCATGATCTAGTAAATGGACTAGAGTTGGATCAAGGGTTGGACTCGATGATCTTGGAGATCTTTTCCAACCCAGTCGATTCTATGATTCTATGATTCTAAATGTATTACAAGGACTAAAAAACTATTATGAAAATCTTAGGAAGGCTAACAGTGAAATTGGAGGAGCAGGGAAGGAGATAGATCCTACTGCAGAAGTAGATCCTTTTGCTCTTCTGCTGGACAGTCTGAAGATTGTGGTAGCCATGTCTCCACTCCCAAAAACTTGCTCCTAAATTCAGGTCAAGCGACAGAAGTAAGGTAGAGCAGGAATGGCTATAACTGCTATCACAAGAAACAACGAGAAAACTCCTTAAAAACTGAATGGACTTAGAGAAATTTTTTTAAGGAGCAAAGAACTTTTTGCCAGACTCTTGCAGAAATCTTAATATATGCTGGGTACTACAGTTGCTTACTATTATAGAACTAATGTGGTATCTGGAACACTGAACATTGCTAGCAGAAGCATAAAATACCTCTTGAAGATTTGGACAAAAGGGGATCAGAGTACCTCTGACTTCTTCTATCACTCCCTTGTGAGGATTTTTCAGTTGCTTGATCAGCAATTGCACAACATGGATTAATTTATCAAGTGTTCATATTAAAAAAAAACTAACCGAAACCAAACAGACAACCCCCCCCTCCTACCATATCACCCTACAGTTGCAAAGAAGAATGCATTGTTTATAATAAAATAAGGGGAAAAAAATTCGTGGAAGAAACAGAATTTGATTCTCAATGTTTTTATACTGTAAGTTTGAAAGCAGACTGCCTCTTTGCTGCCCACCATAATTCTGTGGAATGGATAGTGAAATGCATAGAAGGGAATTCCAAATAAAAATAAAGCAGAGTTGCTACTGATTTTTAAGTAGGAAAACTTCATCTTTAGTTTAAGGGAACTGCAAACACTATTTTTCCACTGGATTAAGTCTGCTTCTGGCAATTAATTGGTTTAATATAGTAGGCTATTTGCTGTTATTGTGTTTGCAAATTACATGGCTCATCCTCATTTGTAGGAAATACTTTGATACATGAACCTATATTCTTCTCTTGATACGTCTGCATGTGCAGATGAAAAGCCTGTGGAAAATGTCCTGACTTTTGAAGAAAGTTCATTCTAAAAATAAGAAGTTTAACTTTCCTAAATACAAATTATTCAAGCAAACTGAGGTTTTTACATCTCGTCTGTTATTCGTGTATATTAGTTATTTAGTCGTTATAGCCAAAGCAGTGGAGATAAGCTTGTTATACACATATCACAGCAGAGAGTCCATGCATTATTTCCTAAAGAGTGACAAAAAGTGTCTACAATGTGCAAACATATTGTATGCACTTTTTTTGCACCTCTACAGATGAACTGTGTGGAATCAGAATTTTTTTTAAAAAAGATTAAAAAAATCACTGATCTAAACCTGTGGATTGATGATCATGAGGGATAACTATCTCCAAAATAACAGACTCTGTAATGAAGTACAATCCAATAACAGCAGGAAGCAAAACTTTGTTGAGGTTGGCTCAAGATCATAAAAGATTCACTCTCAGTATCAGTCTCTGCATCTAATACAACAGGATGCATGCCTTCAGCCTTGTTTTTTTTTTTCCATGACTATGTGGGAATATATGAAAGAACAATACTTAATAAAGAGCAGGAGCTATTTTGCTGCTGCACATACTGCTCCACATGTGAGAGAATAGCATAAATATCAGTTAAAAGAATGACAAATGTCAGCTACAATCTTTCCAGTTACTTTTCAATCTATGTGATAAACCTGATCAAAAGTAGACAGAGCAAGACAGAATGCATATTTATATATTTATATACACTCTCCATTCATGCTTGTCTGGAAAATCATGGGTAAGAAGAAACCAAGTTGAGATGTAAGTGATACAACTTAGGAGAGTAGGATTCAGCGAAAGAAACAATCAGCTAAGATACATTTGCATTTTCTTTGTCACAAACAAAGATGATAAACGTCTGCTAATCTACCTTCAGAGCAGTGATTTGTCACAACAGACTTTGGCAACTGCACAGTGTGACAGCTGGAATGAAAACACCTCTGTGAGGCATTCACCAACCTCTGGCTTCAGATAGAAGTTTTTGTTTATTTGCAGATTCACTAGCCAAAGGGGCTTGAATGCAAAAGCATACAAGAAATAGAGATAATTAGGAAAAAACCCAAACCCTGCAGATTACTAAGTGCACAAGGTAGGATGATGTTCTGAAATATGTTGTGTTCTCTTTCAAACTTGGGCAATGTCCAGTCTGAAAATAAAGACAGTGTCTGTGGAAGATGACATTTGCAACTTGTCACCATGTTATTTGCAATTTGTTAAAAACTGGTAGAGCTCAAAACACAGATTCAGAGATTTGGAAACAGCCCATCACCCCTTGTCCTTCTATTCTATTGCATCTACTCTTCTCTCTTTCTATTAACAGTTCACTACCAGAAGTCTCACTGAAAAAGATATCTGTTATTTTCCTTTCAGAACTGCCATTAGACAGGCAAAGTACCTAAGGGTGAGTAGGCAGACTGACCAGTTCTCCTTGAGAATTGCTGGATACAACTCTAGAAAACTGCAGTACACTATAGATTAAGCTTTGCTGGTCATCCCATCCATGTTTAAGTACAAGTGTTTCTTTGGACTATGGATACAAAAGAAGCTGTCCTGCAGGTACACAAGGGTCCTGTATGCTGTTAATAGCAAGAGAGTTCTTATAAAAAATATTTACCTGATTATTGACTGAACTCTACAATACTATCAGTTCTGATGAAAGCTGAACTGATGAGTAAATAATTCATTCCTTAAATTTACCCAACACTATTAAAAAAATATGCTCTAACATGATGTCAAATTCAAGCATATAATTGCAAAGAATTTACTAAATATGTCAGACAAATTGCTTTCATTGCTGTCAGTATTGGTAATCACAAAATCACTCTTTTGTAGATCTTCTTTTTCATTCCTTTTTCAAGTTTTTAATTGGTATAGAGATACCATGGTTGGCATCTGTTATAGATCATCCAACTAGGAAGAAAAGGCAGGTGAAATAGCCCATAAGCATCTGGGAGAAGTCTCACAATCACTAGCCATCGGTCATGTGGAAGACTTCAACTTACCAGATGTCTGCTGGAAAAGCAACACAGCAAAGCGGAAACAAACCAGGAGATATGTGGAAGATAATGTCCTGACCCAGCTGGACAAGATTCCAGCAAGGGAGGACACCCTGCTGGATATGTAGTTTGTGAAGAGGTAAGGACTGCTGGGTAGTGTGATAAGATGGTTGGACACCACCTGGGGCAAAGTGATCACAAAATGGCAGAGTTTTTGATTCTCAGAGAATTAAGGAGGAGCATCAAGGAGAACTGGTACCTTGGGCTCCTGATAGGCAGGCTGGCCTGTTTATAATTGGTTGAGAGACCTCACTGAGAGGCAGTCATGGTGGACAAACGAGTTCAAGAACACTGGACATTCTTCAAGAAAAAAAATCCTAAAGTTGCAGAAGCAAGTTGATCCCATTTGCTGAAAGTTAGCTAGCAGGAAAGACCAGACTGATGGAGAGAGAGTTGAACTTCGGAAAAAATCCAAGAGTTTATGACCTTTGAAAGAACAGACAGGCCACTCAGGAGGACTACAAGGATGTCATGATATTATGAAGGGAGAAAATCAGAAGGGCTGAAGCCTAACTGGAACTTAATATACCTAGTGTGTAATGTACTAGGTACAAGGAGGGAGAATGAAGTGCTCACCAAGCCACTTTCCATGATTTATTGTCAGTCCTGGCTAATTGGGGAAGTCCCAGTTGACTGGAGGTTGGGAAGAAGTGATACTCATCTACAAGGAGGGCCAGGAGGAGGATCTGGGGAACTACAGGCCTGAACTCAGAGCTGGGAAAGGTCATGGAGCAGATCATCCTGAGTGCCATGACACAGCACATATAGGACAACAACAGGATCACGCCCAGCCAACTGGGCCCAGCCAACTGGGCCTGATTTACAAAAGGCAGATCCTGCTTGACCAACATGATCTCTGTCAATGTCAGGGTGACTAACTTAGGGGATGAGGCAAAGACTGCAGATGCTGTGTAACTGGACTTTAGCAAAGCCTTTGACACTGTTTGCCATAGCATTCTCCCAGAGTAACCAACTGCTCAAGGCTTGGACAGGTACATTCTTCTCTTGGTTAAAAACTTTCTGAATGGCTGGGCCCAGAGTGTGGTCGTGAATGGATTGACACACAGCTGGCACCAGTGGGGTTCCCCAGGGCTCAGTTTGGGGCCAGCCCTGTTTAATATCTTCATCAGTGATTTGGGTGAGGGAATCGAGTGCAGCCTCAGTTGATCTGTGGTTGACACCATGCTGGGGAGGAGTGGAACATGGTGGAGGTTAAGAAGGTTCAGAAGAGGGATCTGGACAGGCTGGATTGATGGGCTGAGGCCAATAGTAAGAGGTTCAACAAAGCCAAGTGCTGGGTCCTGCCCTTGGGTCACAACAACCTCAGACAGTGCTACAGGCTGAAGGAAGAGAGGCTGGAAAGCTGCCACTGGGAAGGGACTTGGGGTATTGTTTGGACATGACCAGTAGTATGCTCAGGTGGCCAAGGACACCACCAGCATCCTGGCTGGGATCATAAATAGTGTAACCAGCAGGTTAAGGGTAGTGATTTTCCCCTGTACTTGGCACTAGTGAGGCCTCACCTCAAGTGCTGTGCTCGGTTTTGGGGCCCTCACTAGAAGGACATGAAAGTGCTGCAGCATATCTAGAGAAGGCAACAAAGTTGGCAAAGCATCTGGAGCACAATTCTTATAAGGAGTGCCTGAAGGAACTGGCGACATCTACGCTGGAGAAAATAAGGCTCAGGGTGGGACTTTATTGCTCCCTACAACTATCTGAACTCCCTGAGGTTGTAGATGGGTGGGGGTCAGCCTCTCCTTTTCCAAGTAACAATAGGATAGAGAAACAGATTTAAGTTGTGCCAGGGGAAATTTAGATTGTATAAAAAGAAAAATTTCTTCATGGAAACATTTGCAAAACATTTAAACAGGCTGCCCAGCGAACTGTGGAGTCTCCATCCCTGGAGAGATTTAAAAGATATGTAGGTAGGATGATAGACCAAGTCAAGACCAGGATGACCATCCTGATTGGTTACGGGAAACACCTCAGCACCTGGAGTAGGCATTCCCATAAACCCATTGTCAGATGATAATGGGTTATACGAGAAGGGACAAAAAGATCCCAGTGGCTTCTTGAAAGTCCTCATCAAAATGAGACTTTCCAGCAACAGCCTCATGGGATTAATGAAGAATGGAGTATTACAGAAATAGCATGGCCTTTCTTCACAACATCCTATGGGACCACAGGGAGCCAAACCTTAGGCCTATGTCATCTAACTATCCCAAAAATTATTATTGACTATAGTCACTCAAACTACCTAAGAAAAAAAGGTATAAGAGACTGGACATGAGCAAAACTGGGGGAGAAGTTCCATCATCTCTGTGGGGTAACCAATGAGCTGCCCTGTCTCCTCCCACTCCATTGAACATTGTAGGGGTGAGAAACCATTTACGCTGCTTTTCTATGCATTATACCTTATAGATTACTGGTTTTCATCTTTACCACACAGATACTTTTTTTAGTAATTTAACTTTGCTACTGTTCTAGTTGAGCAGGAGGGACCAGCTAACCCTGTGTGGGGGTGATCAAAGCTGTGTATTCTACCCCCTCTATTCATTCCCAAGGACAATGGGCCATTAGCAGCAGCTGCCCAGGGAGTCATTATCACCTTCACACTCAGCCTGGGGGGGCGGAGCTGCTAATGGGCCATCAACAGTTCAACACCCCCTGGCTCCCAGAGTTAATCACCCATTGTGTGAGTCCCTGCCCAGGGGGAGGGACTGGGTGCTCCCTGAGGGTACATAAGAGGTAGGTAAGAAGACTTTGGTAACTTCTCGGCAGATCCAGAGGAGCAGCAGGACCTTGACAGGAGGAGATCACCGCTCTCGCCCAGATCACAGCCCTTGCCTGCACCAACAGGTTTTTCATTTCCTTTTGCTCTGGACTTGGGGGAGCCACAGAGGTCTCAGCACAAGGGCAAACAAACCCCCTTGGGTTTGTGCCCCAGGACACTGGGTTATACTGCTGGGTTTTTGTGAGTTGAAAGCGATTTCCCTTTTTGTGTCAGTGTTTCTATTGTAATATTATTATTAAATTTTAGGTCTGACATATAATCTCTCTCATGGTCAGTTCATTTCCACTGCTGGTTCGCCTTTAAACCAGCACAGCTACTTTGATACTAATTTTACCCTACCATATACCTTGCAACTTACTAGGTATGTATCTTACTTTATACTTTTTTTTTTAATTATCCCACACTACTTTATTGCTGACTCATTGTTCATGGTTTGCTTTCACATTTGTGGTTCCTTATCTTGGTGAGTTAAAATGTGTGTTAGTGTGAGGCAGCTATATTCTTTTTTGATTTGTGTTAACCAGTGTGTTTAGATTTTGTTCTAGTCTTTGTAAATTGATCTGTCTTGAAGGGAGGGTTGCTTGAGTTTTGTATTGAGGCTTAGGTAGTTGTGCTGTTTTGTGGAGTGTGCTTCTGGATTTGGGGTTTTTATTATTAGTTAAATTTAGTTAAGCATTATCACTAGCAACGCAAACCCTACAGTAGTTGTCATATACTTGTATGTTATTTTGTGAACTAGGCAGTTAAATGCCTCCCTGACATCCGATCCCATCAGATCTCTGAAGCTAAGCAGGGTCAGCCCCACATTAGTACTTGGATGGGAGACCTCCTGGGAAATGCCTGGTGCTGTAGGTTCTAGTCCTGAGGACTACACTGGCACTGTCCAAGCTTGCTCGGCCATGGCAGATGAACCTCAGGACTGAAATGGTGGGGCCAGTTCTGCGCATGCTGAGCCTCACCTAAAATCCACTGTGCAGGCTGGAAGGACACACCCACGTGTGGACAGCCCTTCCCAAATCTTCGTTCGCGAAGCTGAGCCACACACACACATTTTGTGAACTATTAGAGTTAGTCCTGGTTTGTGTCTGATCCTGGCAGACTCATAACTTGTAGGAGAACTTTAGAGAAGGTTACCCCTTCCTGTTATGTGCTGCCCCATATCAGAGTATCAAAAGTCCCATCCATCACAGTCAATCTGTCTAACAAAGGGTTTCTTTAGGTGAGACGCGGACAGACTGTTTGGGCCTTTAAGAGGCTTTGATATTCTGTGGACAGTTATAGCCTATAAAAAAACATATTAATACAGCTGGGAAAAGAAATCTTTGTATGTCTGCCCCTTTTCATGTGACAGTAGGCGAGGAGCTTAGGAACAAGTGGTAGACTTGGCAGTGTTACCTTGATGGCTGGTCTCAGTGATTTTAAAGATCCTTTTCAACATGAATGATTCTATGACCCTATAATTTTTCTTTTGATTTTTTTCTGTCATGTAGTCTCTGTACATTATTTATGTAATTCACTTATCTAGTCTTTCTCTTCCTTTTGTATAATTTTCATTTCCTCATAAGAAACTGACCTGTTCTCTTAACAGTAAAGGGAAGAACACTTCTTGCCTGGCTATCCAAGGTTTAGATTAGTCAACTTTTACCCACATCTGAAGCTGCAAAGGATGAATCAAAAGCTCTTTGGAAAACTCAGACCTTGCCAACTGCTTCCTTGGCTTCACTGAGAAGCATATATCCCTTTTGGCATAGGCTATCAGCTTTGAAGATAGTCACCTGTAGAGGTATTTATTAGCTTGCAGTGTAAGAACACTGATAAGCCCTGGGTGGGAGACAGCTGGATGCTGCAGAGGAATTAGAGGCAGAAAGATTATGATCTCTTGAGGGTGAGAGAACACAAAGTGCTTTCATGAAAAAGAAGTGGAATAAGTACATATGAAGAGGTAAAAAATAAATGCAACATGATACTAAGTACTAAAGACACACAAAGGCAGGCTCTAGGTCTAGATCTAAGTCCCTAAAGGCAACTGCTTGTGTAGGATAACTATCTTGCGCTGTGTCCACATGGTCTATATCTCTGTTGGAACATTTCTACATTGTTATATATATGGACTACTTGCACACCCTTCCTGTCTTGGCCTTCAAGAAGTGGTTATACAACTCAAAGAGTTTCTTACTACTACACATAACACACAAAATGGATGGTAAAAGCATATGGAGACTTGCAGACAATCACCTCAAAACTACAAGTTACAAGAAACTACATCCGCAGTTTATGATTTTTCCTAACTTTTGATTCCCCCTAAAGGGTGAAGAATTTGAGAAAATATCTGAATTACGAATTTAGTGCTACTACAGTGACACCAGTACTATGTGCTAGTTTCCAATAATGTGAAGGAGTACTGCAGGAAGATTTGGAAATATTGTCTGAGGAAGGATGAGGAAAGCTGTTTGAAGGTCAGTCTGGGAATTCTGCAAATTGAAAGTAATCTCTGTAGTCTAAGAATAATGTGTAGTTTTAAAATAAGAAACATTTATTTAGCACTTTTTTCTTTGCCCATGCAAAAGAGTAAGTTTCTTCTAGAAGCAAACAACTGAGGTTTTCTGCAAAATTTCAGGCCTTAGTTCATCTCAGGATATTTATTGAAGCTAGCTTTTTACTGCATGGAAACTATGATTACTTTTAGAAATTAACAGTTGAGCTGCATAAGCATGATATGTTTTCCCAAATTTTATAATCTCTGGTTATTTCAAAGCAACCAAAACTTGCTGGGGATAAAATAAGACTATCTATAAGTATCAAAAATAATAAACTAATATCTTAGATTTTTTTATATTTGATAAAACTCTGTAGCTGAAAATTATATTTCATAGTGGCAGTGTTCAACAAACAACTCCAGTTCCATTTAACAGCAATGCTGTGAGTCATGTTCTATATCAGAGAAACATTTCTTTGACAATTTCAGACACACATAACAAGATGCTTTTCCATGATAAATCTTTGCACCTTCACTCAATGGCTAATGATGAATAACAGCTCACACTTTCACACCTAAGTGTCTTTACTTTTTAGGAAACCATGTCTAAAGCCCTCTGCCCGACTCTCATCAGACTTTTGGATTCAATTTCCTTTGTGATTTTGGATTAATCAATGGAAGAATCATGGTTATGATATTATTTTCTGTAAAAGGAAATGATTTTGCAGACTTTTCAACATTTCTTCATTTTTTCATCTAGCTTAAGTTCACCTTTTAGACTTTCATACGTATCAATGCCCTTTACATAGCAATATCTTAATATTAATTATACTGCTTTGTATTTACTAGTTTTAGGTTTTTTTCAGATGAAAGATAAAATTTAAAAATAAAACATGTAAAGGCGTATTTTTTTCATTGAGAAGTTTACTTCTGTGAACACATTTTTACTACAAAGAGGATATAAGATACTAATTTATAGTATTTTTAAATAAATGAAATCTTCTATCAGATACAGGTTTTATTTTTAATGGTTCTTACCCTTTTTTTTATTGTCTAGAAGATAACAGACCAGTTTAAATTTCTATATACCTAAATGGTTTTGTATAATTTGAATACTTAATATTTTATTGATTTTTAATTTAATGAAATTTTCCAGATAACTCTCCATCCCTTTAGAAAACTGTTCTCCAATCTGAGTAATACTATTTTGCCTTTAAAACATAACATTCAGTTCTTTGCCTAAAATTATTCCAATTTCATATTTGAACTCTTTGATTCAGACAAAATTCCTGGAGCAAAGATTCCTTCCTTGATAACAAAGGTACAGTGGTACATCATTAAGAAAATGAAGACCAGGGAAAATGTGTGCCTCAGTCTTCATCATTGTGTGCTCCAGCCAGACATAGCAATCGCAGAAGCAAAGCAGGGGCTGGGAGAAAAACAATATTGCACTGTAGGAGAAGATCAGGTTCGAGACCATGTAAGAAACCTGAACGTGCAGAAGTTGATGTGACCTGATGAGATACAGTAGTTTTTCCTGAAGAAACTGAAACATGAAATTTCTAAGCCAGTATCCACCATATTTGAGAAACAGTGATAGTTTGGTGAATTTCCCATTGACTGAAAAAAAAGAGGAAACATGTCATGAAGATGAGCTTTCCTTCATCTTGAGGGTGAGGAACAGATTCTTTTCCAGAAACCTCATAGCTTTTACACTGCAGCTCTGATGTCAGCTGAAGGAGATTATTCAAGGGAAAAATTCAGTCTTTGAAGAATACAGCAAATGTGAGCCAACCGTGCATCTTTCTCTGTTGTAATTGTCATGAGGAATGACTCTGCAGCTCATCCTGTCTTTTTTGTTGTTGCTGGTTTGTTGGTTTTAGTTTGTTTTGCAGGGTCAATTTGAAATGTAGTACATGGTGATAAATAATCTATGATCTACTCATGTAACTCTCAAAGATTGAGTGGGAGGATTTTGGACAGAGTGGGGCCCCTCACAGGGGTGTAGGATACAGATATGAAGGGCCAGCTCCTTCAAAGACCATTAACCATAAGCTGGGTACAAAATAGAACACAGTTCTCAATGCAGGTCATACATCTATCATGAGGAGAGCTACAGGCACTGATCATTAGTGTAAAAGCTACTGTGACAGGTGAGGAGACCTGGCAGGTATGTGTGTCATGATGCATAATAAATACCTATTTAGCAGTATGACTCAAGAGGGTCAATCTGGGTGAAAGCCAACAGTGTCACAAACCTGTCTGACAAATGACAAAACTTTGTACCACAAGGGTTCAATACTGCCCCAGTGAACTTGGAAGGCTAAGTAGTATTGCAACCAGCTTCTGGACTTTGTCAGGATCCTAGGAGAGCGAAAGTGTCATGAAACTTGATCTGCAGTATTTCTCTGTGCAGTGTCAAAACATAGCACCTGGAACTCACGGTGACCTATGATACAGGATTTTTTGACTTTGTTTTTCTAAGATTTTTTCCTTTTAATAATTAGTACATTGCCGTTTCCCCTTGTTGCCTTTCATAGTCATATCTAAAAATATGGTGACAGACTAAGAAGATCCTTCTAGTTCAAAGACTGCTCCTATCTTCTTCTCTCCTCTTGCCCTTCCATTCTCCTTCCTAAATCAGTTTAAAACTACTTTGTAATTTGTTTTTTGTATGATTGCTTAGCCCTAGCCTTCTTCAGTACAGTGGCTACATAACATACAGTCAACAAACCATACAAACAGTGGAGTTCGTGTGCATGACTGTACAACATGGCTACTGTACTCTCACGAGCTGCTGCCTGCTCAGCATCCTGATTATTGATAATGACCTGAACTGGAACTGCAATCAGGAGTTTTGATCTGAATAAAGCAATTACCAGAAGTCCTAAACTAAGAACTCTGGTGAACAGAGCTCTTGATTATCCAGGGGTGCTGTAGAGGTAGAAGCTTTCTCATAAAAATTTACTTGTGTACCTCAATCTCTGCTCATGGAAGTTTAAAATTTTAAACTTAATCAACCATTAGAAATATCTTAAGCTTTTCCAACAACTGAGAAGTTATTTAAATGAAAACTAAAGAAAACTACTGCAAACACCGTTCTTCTGAAAAGAACAACATTTGGTACAGTCTAGGACCCCATTTTAAATTTTACAATCTTGACTGCAGTGATATTATAAAAACCATTACTCACACAAACACTTTGGAAACTTAATGAAGACTACTAAAATCTGAAAGTACACTTGTGGGGAGGGAATCATTTTCTTGAATGAACAAGACATTGTATATAGAGAAGCTCAGACATAAAACAGCTAAGCAAGTTGATCAATTTCACAAAGCAAATCCTTTGCAAAAAAAAAAAAAAAAACAACCAAACTCTATCTCACAGTTTTCAGTCTCTCTTTCCCTTAAAGTCATTATTCTTCCCCTGTCAGTTGTTAGGAGTGTAGTAGCAACCTTGTTAATTCTTTCACCCCTGATACATAGTGCATTTGTACACTAAATGATTACTTTTGCAAACAGTAAAGTTTTATTAATACAGGGAATTGTGAAAGTGAACAAAACCAGAGGAGCTTACCCAAATCCAGAAAACAAGCGACAGAAGAGGAAGAAGCCATAGCCCTGGACAAATGATGAAAGGAAGGCAAAGAATCCATTGACAGACATGCATATCAGGAGTGACTGTCTCCTTCCCACCTTGTCTGCCAAGCCTCCCCAGAAGAACGCCCCCACCATCATCCCAAGGTACACTATGCTACCTGTAATACAGAAAAAAAGATATTGTTTGGTGAGCTACATAACTGACCAAGCTGACCACACCAAAACCATTTAATCTTCTATATTTACAAAACAAATAGTATACAGAGATAATTTTGTCTTTTCTCACTGCACAGAAATTATATGTATAACTTTGTAAATGTATCTAGAGAGAACAGATTTCCTATTGTGCCTTTGTCATCTGTTACCAGGTATATTGAAACTTAACATAAATATTAAACAAGGTACTTCTAGATAAAACAATAAAATTGCAAACAAATAAGTCTAAATAGGAGAAAAAATACCACTATTTCCTCAGTAATAACCTGCATTCATGTTAAATATTGCTAAAAAATTTAGCTTTCCCTACAGAAATAATTTATCTGAACATTTCTAGAAAATAAGCAGTCTTGCAGGGGATTAAACACAGGGAGTAATAGGTACTAAATCTAAAGAAAACTGATTATGAAACAAATACTTTCCACTTGAGATCTATAGAATTGAAGATGTCCAGCTTGATTGTCTTTTTCTCCCTCCTACTTCAGTGTACTGCTTTATTTAAAAAAGGAATATCTTTATAAACAAAACCACATAATGTTCTTGATTTGTTGTTCAGGATCTTTTTATTGTTTTTGCCTTACAAAAATTTTTGAGCAGATACATAGAGTTTAGCTACACATATTAAAATTACATAGGTAAAAATAATTTCGGAGTGATTTCTCTTAATGTTAATGATGTTTTCCATATGAAGTATTTTCTCACTATGTCACAAAGATAAGATGAAATATTTAACATTTTGAACATTCACATCTTAGCATTTCTTTTTCAAGAACCAAACCCCTGTGGAACAGTTGGAGAAGATGCACAACACATTGAGCAAACTGTCAGCAGGAAAAAATAATTCCCAAGTTTAGGACAGAACAAATCTGTATTTTGTTTGATATACGTAATTCTTTTTCCAACTACTTTCTTATTGAACTTCCCAGGTTGGGTTTTATATACCTGGCATGATGCTACCATCTTGCACATCTACTAGAGCAGACATTAACTACGAAGGTGCTGGAAGCAGTTAAAATACTAACTATTGCTTTGTGTATCTTTTTGATTTGTCTCAGGAATGGACAAGTACTCCAGCATCTCTGATGGACTTTAATTCCTGTTATGTAAAATTCTGGCCTACCAAAGAATCACATCTGCCCTGAAGAAGGTAGTTGGATGGTAAACGAAGCTGAAATAAAACATTTCAGTGCCTGGGCTTGGTTAAACACATAGTAGTGTAGAGGTCACTCATCAGTATTTGCATGCTTGGAATTCCAGATGATAACATCTGAAGTGCTTACATTTGCACAGTCTTATGCACCCCAAAAATGTCTCTGTTCCCTCTTGAGTTTTGTACTGGTAGTTTTCACTGTTCCTTCCTTATGAGACATAATTTAAGAATATTTGATAAAACACACATTATGTTAATTATATATAACAGCAAGATCATAGAATCATAGAACGGCTTATGTTAAAAAGCCTTCTCAAAGATCACCCAGTTCCAATCCCTCTCCCAAGGGCACAAACACCTTCCAGTGGACCAGATTGTTAATAGCCCCATCCAATCTCGGGGCAGGATAGCAGATCCATTGTTGCTCAACACATGAGCATTGCAAAAGCAACAAACTCTAAGAACAAATTAAGTCTCTTCTCAAAGTAATTTTTGTCAATGGACATTTTCTAGATGTTCCTGGCTTCTTAGTCCTTCATTAAAAAATCCTAATGAGGATGTGGGTAAATACAAAATTTGCAGAATTACTAAGATATCTTTGTTTACTTTTCTCTTAGCCCAGGAAGGACACAGACATTACAATATTTGTTTTTCATTTAGAGATGTTTAGGAGCAGACATTTATCAGATAGCTCCTTCATTCTGATCAGAAATTTTTATTTCGTCAGTTGAGATTTTCCTGAGAATGCACAGAGCTCACACATTTACTTATCCTGAAGAGACAAAGATTGGCGAGTGACTTAGCATATTCACTCGATCACTTTACAATCTCTCCTGTGGTCAAGGTTACTGTTATCATGCTGCAGGTGGATCACTTCTTATTAGCAGCCTGGAAACTCCATTCTGCAGATCTGGTGCTTGTTTGTTTGTCAATAGCAGTTGAAAGAACACAACAAAGACTGTTAAACTGTTGCATTGCCAGCAGACTACTTTTAAAAAAACAGGTTGATTTTTACTCTTAAAGTGAAATTCTTTATATTCTTTCACATATAAATATTGTTTGGTTTTCACTGTCAACACTGTAACATAAGAAATAGAGAAAGCCAATGAAATATTTCT
Organism: Pithys albifrons albifrons; assembly: GCF_047495875.1. NCBI lineage: Eukaryota > Metazoa > Chordata > Aves > Passeriformes > Thamnophilidae > Pithys > Pithys albifrons. The sequence goes on from NC_092497.1 coordinate 26,323,349, forward strand.
TTATATACATAACTGAAATATTTTTATGCCAATAATCTTAACTTTACCAAGTAACTACTTTCCTTAAGATGCATAGAAATATCGAAATACTATGAAGCATGAAAGAAAAATGATTCCAAGTCTTGGGAGTTTAAAAACATGAACCTTTCTTTTAGATGAGAAATCCTTTGGTCATTGTACTGTGCTTTGGACTCTTATGTTGATGTAATTCTCCTGAAAAGGATTCAAAAGATGCTGCTAAAAATAATATTCTCATCCTGTCAATAAACTGCTATAAATAAGCTGCTCTCTGAGCTGCAGCATTAGCTTATTCTTTCCCATTATATTTACTTTGAATTTTTTGCTAATTACCTTGCAGGCCCTGTACAATCCCTCTCCCTGACCAAAGACCTGTATCCCTTCCATTGTGAACCTACCAGTGATACCTGTTTTAGTGCATTTTCCTGTCTTCATATTTTCTGTCTCTCTTTGTACAGAACATCATAGAATCATAGAATGGTCTGAATTGGAAGTAACCTTAAAGCTCCTCTGGTTCCAATACTCCTGTCATTGGCACAGACATCTACCATCAGACCAGGTAGCTCAGAGTTCCATACAACCTGGCCTTTAGCACTTCCAGGAATGTGGCATCCACAGCTTCTCTGGGCAACCTCTTTCAATGCCTCACTACCCTCACAGTGAAGAATTTCTTCCTTATCTGAATCTACTGGCTTCTGACCCTTCTCCAGGCTCTGGGCATCTCTTGTTGTCACTGGTATCAAACTGTTAGGAGTAGGATAGACTGAGGTTCCCCTCCCCTGTAAACTCTAGACTAAGCCCTGCTTGCAGCCTGTAATGAAAGTCCCCTTCCTCTTAGCTTTCAAATTGTTCCTTAAGAACTTTTTCTGCTGCACCAATGTTCACAATAATTCATAAAGTGACAAATGGCAAAGGAGAAATCTAACTGTGAACACTTAAAGTAGCTGAACAACCACCCAGCACATGCAAGTAACCAGAGAGATCAGATTATCATTTTAATATCACTGCATTATCATGCAGTCATCCTTTGTGTTGCTCTTGTTTATTATGCTTTCCACTGGTCAGAACATAAATCTCTTGGGAATAACACTAAATTTTTGGTACATCTTTCATAAATAACATATTACATTTTGCATAATTTTATATATATATAAACTAAATAATCTTTTGCTGGTCCAACTTTACTCCTTTTTCTCATTGCCATTAAACACTGATCACAAAACAAAATAGTTGTATGGTTGACATACATGTATATAGATTTCAATCTAGTATGTCATCCTGAGGTTGATGTTCTCTTTTCAAGCAGCTATTAAAGAACACAAGATTGGCTGCTTTTCTTTTTGGTACATTTGTGCCTCTAAGGAAATTAGTTAATACAGCACAAGGGACACATTGATTTGACATCCAGCCTGATCTTAGAACATATTTTTTAAAATTAAAATTATTTTAAAATACAGAGACTTCTAATTATATCAATAACACATTTTTTATTTTCTCCATAAGGTAATGGATAATGTGAAACTTTTAGTTAATGGAAAAGCACTGAAAAGAGGGAAATGGCAGCTGAAAGGAAACTTATGCCATGCTAAAATATTCTCTTCTATTGTTCTTTTGCCAGGTTTTAACAACCTGTATTTACTTTCCACAACAGAAATTCTACATACTTCAATGATTTTGCCCCATTGCACAAATGTACAAAATGCCACTTGAATCCTCTTCAGATGAGGGAACCTGAGTCTGGAACTGTTTTTCACTATGCACACATCTTGGCTACCAGGTGGCTAGGTATTTTTTATATCTTTCAGACTGCTAGCAGCAGCTTATCCTTAAAAAGCAGCTGATCAAGAATTCCCTCAGTATTCAAATGCTAGTTGTGGGCAATTTAAACAATGATATAACAATACATGCATGATCAGTCACTGAGATTTAGTTAAACAGTCTTTTACTCCTTATGCTGCCAGAAGTTCATTACTTGCCAATCATCTGTTGCAATTCATAGCCTCATATCTAAGTGATAGACATAACCTTCTGAGAAAAGATTTTGTAAGTATACTTCACCAGGCAAAAATACTGCAATAAAAGTAAAGTCAGACTTCCTTGCAACAGAGAGACTCAGAGGCTGTGGGATTCACTAGTGGCTGTTTTTTTGTTGTTTTTTTGTTTGTTTGTTTTTAATGAGCAGACCTATTATAAATTAGTTTAAAAAGTTGGGGGTTTTCCTGTTCTGTTGTTTAGGGCATTTGTCTGAATTAGAAACATATTTCAGACAGCTGGAAAAAGTAATGTCATTATAAAAATACTTTAAAAGTTAAGATTAAAATACTACTTGTATTCTGGAAAATATGATTATAAATGTGGTCCTAAGGCAGCTTCATAAGAAGAAAAACACCTTTGGTGAGAATTACATTGTAATCAGTGTTTCACTTACTTGTATTAGGATATGCTATTGTTTAGAATATAACAATTCATAATGAAGGACTGCAATGCCTATAAGTAGCCTAATGAATATAAGAATAAGAATATCCAGATTTATCTTTTTTTAACCCTGATAAACAGTATATTTGTACTTTAGAGATGATAATCTTTCAGACCTATACTTAACTGTAATGTCATTAATAGTTTCTTTGATCAGAAAAGACTGAAAAGAATCATAATCCCTGCAGGAACTGTCAAACATAACTTCTAATTAATTGTTCGTAATTGAAGCAAATGATTTTCCATTAAGACAATAAATACAAGAAAGCAGTAATAACTCCAGAATTGACTAAAGGATTCAAATTTTCTACAGACCCTGTCTTTAGATGTCTCTAAAACCATATGAGCATATTAGATCCTCACTTCTTCTTTGTTATATTATGCCATTCATCTCCTCAGATATGCCATTACTCCAATATTTTTACATAAAGAACTTCCACAAACTAATATTCCTCCATAATGACTACTTTTTCTTTTCTCTAAATGGTGCTTGTAGTGGTGGAACAGCAACCTCTCTATATATTTTTAAGGTGTAGAACTAAGTAGTTAAAGTAAAATACCAATTGTTCAGCCATATGAAAAAGTTGATGGGTACTGTTTTCCAACAAATGTATGTGACAGCCACTGTATTAACCAAAATTAAAATTTTGCATGAGTCTTTGTAAGTTCAAGCCTTTTCAAGCTATGGATTTTCTTTATCTAAATGCTAGCTGTTTCTCACAGCAATCATTTTGTGTCTTAACTTCAGATGTTAAATGACTCCTCTTGCCTAATTATATGCAAAGTATGCAAATCCCCAAATGCCACAGCATATCAGGCTTTTTTTCTATTACTATTATTGCAACTAATCCATTCCTCCTGCCTTCACCTTCAGGACAGCTGCAGATAGACTTCATTCAATATGAAATTTCATACTCTTTTAGTGCAAATTCCTAGTTACACACTTGTTTAGAAGCTTTCTGCACTTTGCCTTAATACGTATTTACAAACAGTCAAGTTCTACTTGCATTATTAGAATTCTTTTTAGAAATCATGGTAACAGGGTTTATCTGTTTAAATACATGAAAGGTCTAAAGCCATTTTGAAATGAATGCTGAAACACCTCAAACTCAATATAAAAGTTTGTGCAGTGTCTATTACACTGCAGTGATTCTTGAGCCTTCAAGTGTGACTTGCACCAGACTAACCTGCATGCTTAGTTCTCTAATAGTAATTGTTCAAAAGTGACTATCCTCTGCATGGCAGACCATTATGCTTTTGAAAATTTTTTTAGCTGCTTAGTGCACAAGACATTCTGGATATCTTTCACAGTCAGTAGAAGAGGACAACTTTATCTCCATAATAAGTAAAGAAAGATGCAAATTCACACAAAGGAAAAAAACAAATTCCAGTGAGATCAGTGGAAAACTAAAGACAACCTCATGTCCCCTTCTGAAACACACTGAGCAATACAAAAACATCAGGGTTTTCATGAAGGCAAGAAAAGCAAATAATATTTTTTCAATGCAAAACAAATTTTAAAAAATACTTATTAATTTATAAAATCCTGGGGTTTTCAGTATTTACACAGGAAAACAACTTAGGGAAATGCTCTGATGTAAAAGCTACAAAAAATTACGCAGCACAGAACTCACAGCTCAGATCAATCAATTTAAATTTTACAAGAAATAGATCCTTTGATCCATCAATAGGAAAAAAATCCAAACAACCCCCTACCCCTAAAAACCCAAGCATCAATTTCAAACACGCCTACAAAATATCTGATGACATTCAGCTGGATACCAACCCAGAAACTCCCAACAAAAAAAAAATCAAGTTAACTCTGTCTGGTGTTCAGACAAAATTATCCTGTCCTCAAACAATACTGATGACCTGCAATAGAGGAACTCAGACATGAACAAAAGGAAAATAAAACTTAAAGCAAAGCTGAACAAAATTAGTATCATACTCAGCTGACCAGCATAGACAGAAAAAGAAAAGAGCAGGTAAGTCAACAGTTCTTCATGCAAACCTATTTACAATTTTTAAGGTACTGAGAAAAATCATTATTTGCAGCATAACCAACACGAACATAGATTTGTAATAATATGACAGGCATAATTTGATGATTGTTTTAGTCAAGGAAAAATAGCTGTGAGATAGGCAAGCACTGTACTTCTAAAGAGAAGTCTCACAAGTACAACACAAACATAGAGCCTTAAAAAGTACAAAACATTAATTGTAAAATTAAAAGAATACAAAAATGAGGGTTTATTCTATGCTTTTTTCCTTTTTAAAAAAATCGAGTCCATATTTTCCACAGAATTTAACTCAAAAAGGGAAGTAGATGTTGAAGCTAGTATGGAACCTCCAAGACAGTTGAAAGACAAATGAAATCAAGTGAATGGGACTTCTGGCATATTTAGAAAGCAAAAAGCACCTAATGGAAGACAAAATTTGGCTACACAAATTTTAGGGCACCAAAATTTTAGACCAACAAACACCTACAACTTATTTCTCATTGAGACTGAAGTAAAAATAATCTCATGGCATGGCTACCCAAACTCATCACCTTGCTGTACTTTTCTAAAGGTCAAAGATGAGCCAAGAATTTTTTTTTTCTTGGAAGGAAAAAAGAATTGAGAACAGTTCTGTCCTCTCCAGGAAATAAAGAAACAAACAAACAAACAAGAAAACCAAAACCCAAAACCAAACCAAAAAAAAACCAGCAATTTTTCTTTTTTTCCTCCAGAAAAACAACTCACATTTATTTCCAAATCAGGAATCTACTGCAGTGTGGTTCCACCCTGAGGAAAATTCCAGAGATAAAAACTCATCACTGGAAAGGTTTGATCAAAGTTTTTCTAGTGCTGTTAAGAAATACTGTCCATGAGAAAGCCAGTGGGTCCCACAACAATCATTCACACAAATTTCATTCAAGTATTTGTGATTTGTTTTGCTTCCTCTGGCATGCTGGTATTAAATTTATGTGTCTAATATGCCTAATTTCAATGTGTTTCCTGTACCTCAGTTGTGAGATTTACAACCTGAAGTGCTTGTAGTTTAAGGCTCAATTTAATTCTATCAGGAAAAAAATTGGCATTTTGCCACCATGTTTCCTTTCCTTGGGCTAATGAAACTAATTCTGCTTTATATATTTAGTGCAGAACAAGGTGATATGACTCTGGACCTTTATGTTACCTGTTGGTTTTGAAAAACATAATACTTTCTTGCTCTAAATTTCTATATGCTATTAACTCTCCTTATATTCCCAGTGACATGCATCTTACAATACATCTGAAATTTACACAAGCAGGTGTGCTGATATGTGGGAGGTTTTGTTTCAGAGTATTAATTTATTAGTAATATACATTTCTCAGATGCTGCTTTAATTGAAATACTGCAATAACAAAAGGAGTAACTGCCTCTGTTTATCCTCACATCCAAATTAAATAAATTAATAAATTAATACAAGAAGCTCAGTAGCTGCAGAGATTGTGACAGGTAATAGATTACTTGCTAGGATGAGGAATTTTCTTCACAGCTGCGTTTTCTGATAAGGCAGCAATATATTGTCATCATCACTTCTGCTTTAAAAATGTTGTCATGTCAATAACTAAGTCTTTTAAAAAGTGTCATCTATTACCAGATGCTAGCATTATTTTTATTTATTCCATAACAGATCTCTAAGAAAAAACTGATCTGGAGTTATTCCATTTCTTCATTGGAATAATTTACAGATTGAATACTGATACTGATTATTCGAGCAGACAGCAGCACTCTGCTATTTCACACAGCTATTGCTTGGCTAGATAAATCAACAATTCATTATAGAGAAAAATACTAAACCATTGTTATAGTTACAAAATCTTTCATGGAATTTCTCTTTCCCTTACCAACACAACAATTTGGGAGCTAACGCCCAACCCCCCACTACCAGCTAACAAAAGGGTGGCCAATTGCTTTGCATTCCAACGTAATGGCTGGAGAGTTGGGGTGGGGAAGGAGGAGAGATGTTTTTCCAGGTTTTTGCCACACTTCTTCTTGGCTCCAACTGAGATGTGGGGCGAGTCACCGTTTGCTGAGCTGGTGGAAGCGCTTGGAGGGAGCTGCCCTGGTTCAGCTCCCCAACTCTGTGCGCTCTGTACTGCCCGTCGGAGAGAGATGCCTGGATTTGCTACACACCCCTAGACGGCCGACACCATTTGTAGGGAGTCCTTAACCTCCCCACCAAGAGGAAGAACTCTACACTGCCCGCGAGAAAGGTTCCATCTCATCCCTTGTGACCCATTTTTCCATGTGAGTTCTCTTTTCGGAGTCACCACCTCTCCCTGGTCCCATCTGTGCCTCGCCGATGTCCGGGAGTGACGCTTTGTGGTTGCGGTCTCCCGAGGCACAGCATCGCCCCCCTCTGTTTGTAAATAGAACTGCACCGAAGGGGAAGAGCGTGAGAGAATTTAATTCATTTGGAGGGTTTGGTGAAGGTGTTGCTGTTTACTCTGTTCTTGTTTTAGTTATACATATATTTGTAGTTAAGAACTGTTATCTTTCTCTACACATTTTCTGATTAAAGTCTCTTAATTTCAAAGGTTGTGGTGGGTTTTGGGAAGAGGCCTCTTTTCCTAGTGCAGATAGGCTACTGGACACACTGTTTCCTTGATAATCACAACAGAAATAATCAATCAGCATTCAGATTTAACAACATGGAACCATAAAAACCAACCAACATGATATTTTTCTTCCCATATAAACATTATTTTACAGGTTACCAATATGCAATATATAGAGCACAGACATTAACATAAACTCACATAATCCCAGGTGTTGACGTGAAGCTGTTGACAGATTGCTTAGGTGCTGTCACTGAAGACACTGTTTTCACACTATCTTTTCCTTTGATCCAACAATTCCCTTAGGCATTAGGAGGAAAATCCTAACAGACAAGCTTTGGATAAAATGCACCTAGTTAAGCTGTCCTAACCCCCCTAATTCCTGTTTTATCCCACTGCAACTGTGGAGGTTCCTCTGGATTTTTCCGCTCTCAGATTTAGATACTAAATTCAATGCACTCGTTGTCCATCTCTGAATTGACCCTGTCATGGCAGAAATTGCCATGACTTTAAAATTTGAAATGCACTTTCATGGCAATCCTGAGAATCAGAATGATTATAAATGCTGCATATGATTGAACAGTTCACACTGTGCAATGAGCTCAGATTAATTAAATTTCAAAGCCTAAAAATTTATTTCACTAAAGCTTTAAAATGCCCATGCAGTCATCTACATTAACCATCTCATTTCATATCAAAAACTTTTCATTTTGACTACATGTTTTATTGCCTGAATGTTAATTTCTTATTCAACTAGTCCTGCTTCTAGCTCTAAACACAGCCCAACCCATGAATATCACTAAGTTTTAATTAGTGTTGAATTAAAACAAAAATCCCATAGTACATAGATTCATTTACTAATAGATACATCCAACTCAGCACAACAAAGCATGTGATACTAAAAACTAGTTAGTAAAATGGTCCTATTGAAAGTTTGTTATCAACATTAAAGCTAACAATTTACTGTTTCTTCAGTGTTTAATCAGCTACTAACTCTTTTGCGTAACTTCCACTACTGTGGAAAACTTCCTTCCTTGTAAATGGGAGGAAGTAATTTTTTTTTATTTTGTTTCATCCATACTGTGACTGTTACCACCACTGTTCCAATGAATTGAAATTGATGGGGAAGAGAAATTATACTAAAAAAATCCCCAAAATAGAACAAAAGCAAACAAAAATAAAAGAAACAAAACTAAAACCAAACCAAAACTCATGATTTCAGAAAGAGACATGGAATTAGGCCTAACTTATTCAGGAACTGGTTACCAAAATTAATGAAGAGTCTGAAACTCGTATCTCTGAATGTACCTGACAAGATATCTGGTCTACCCCACCTATCACGCAGCTTTGTGAAGGTGAAAAAGGAAACTTCTATTGCTAATGATCCCATGTCTTCATTCTGCTTTCCTATTTAGAGTCAGTGAAACAGATTAAACAATCCAATGACAGAATTAAGAATAACAAATCTTCTGTGTGGTGCCAACACACTTGTAGGTGCTGATGGAGTTAAACAGGCTTTTCAATTACATATTTACAATAGCACCAGGAGGCACTATTATAATATCTAGATGATAAATTGTTTAGATTACTATATCTATGAGTTTCTGATAACCATTTAACAAAACTTGCTAGTGGCAACTTCAGAAACAACCTTGAAAATTGCCTTGAACCCTATTGGATTAGGAAAGTACTTGTGCTCTGTGAAAATAAGTAGGTCTGACAAATGTCAGACAAAAGAAATAAGCAGAACAATATAGTCACGCATCACATGGGTTATATTCATCCATCCTTCCTCAAATTCATGTGAGACTCTCCACTGCTAACCAGAATAAAGTAAATAATTTTAGTCCAGGTAATACAACATAAAGAAATTTGCAAATGGGCCACCCTTGTCTATTGTTGAGTATGCGGACCTTTTTCAACACTGGATGTACAGTCAGTTTCAGTTTACACTATTTTCTTAATTTTTCTACTTTACAGTACTCTCCCAATGTTCTACAATCCTCTCAAAAAGTAATACAAAAACATCTGTCTGCCTGTTACACAGGTTTCTGTGAGTCTTTGAAAACATTTTGTCCATTACATGTTTATCCTGAGAAAAGCTTACTTGTTAAGAAAAGCTAGAATAACTTGACATAGATAGTGTGTCATCAAAAACACTTTGTTTTGTTTTCAATAGCTGAAACAAAGACTGATAGATGCTGGGTAAAGGTGTCACAGGTTTAGCAGAGCTAGTAAACATTTCCAGCTAGCAGCAGAGAAGTGCCCATCTAGCAGTGTGAGTAGTAAGTAGAATTGTTCTGGATGTAATATCGGAGTTTCTTTAAAGAAAAAAAGAAAATGGCTAGAACTCCTCTAAGTCACCCATAGTTCTGCCCACATAATACATCTGTGAGCATCTCCTCCCAGACTCCTATGATATGTTAGGTTTTTTTGTAGCATGTAAAACTACAAAGTCTTACATTTTTGCCTCCTATCAAGACTTTCAATTCTCTATAGGGCTGACAAAGCATCAACAAATGGATAGGAATAAATGAAAAGCTAGACTTCATTATAAATGTCAGTGACTAAGAGTATCCTGGCCAAACTGTTACCTATCATTATATCTGTTGCTAAACAAGTTTCTGCAGGAACAATTTTTAAAGTGTACATATGCCATATTCATTTATCTATTCTAGCAGTAGCCTTGTATTAGTCTTTCATTTAAATATTTCTACTTACATAATATAGTGACTTTGATTCTGCATCAACTATGAAAGTAGTGATATTCCATATATTTAAAACAATACTAAACTGGTACTTCAAACAAATCAATCAGGTGTGTACAGTGTACCCCTTGTAAGGAAAGAATTATATCTGCAATAAAATGCAGTTAGAGTAGATTCAAAAATTAATTGTGTTCCACACTTTTCAACACTGACATTCCCTTAAAGAAACCAAAGGTCTAGAATAAGAAGCTATTTCAAACTGTATCTATAATAATATATTATTTTCTTTCAATTCTTCAAAATACTAATAAGTGTAATATAAAATGACAAGTCAAACTTTGAAAGGTGCTAAAATCCTTGATTGATTAAATTCATGGATACAGTGCATAGGAAGAGATTTACTTAGCTCTGATGAAGAGCCATTAAATTTTGTTTGTTCCATGTCTTAATGAAGTTCATTAACACTTTCTCTGTGAAAATATTTCTTCTTCTTGACAAGGAACTCATACATCCTCTTTCATTTCATACCTCAGCATTTTATTCAAGACGCAAAATTCAGAAATACAAGTGCACAACAAATGCAAAAGCTTGGAGAATATAACCAAACTGTGCTGCAGAATTAACCAAACAGAAACTTGCAAGAGAGTGCACCATCAGATTTTAAATATTCAGTTTGGTTTAAAAACACCATTTGACACATTGATTTAAGAACTGATATATTGTCAGTCAGAGATCCCAGGGCAGTTAAAAGGGACGAAAAAGTGAAGATGACAGCCAAATTAAATGTGTGAAATCAATGGAGCCCTCAAGCTTTTCCTTTGGGAGGCATTCCCTTCTTTTTGACACTTTTGTGTGACACACGTGGTAAAATTGCTAATCTGTGAGGGGATAGGCAAAACCAGAAAATAACCCATCATGAGCAAAAAAACAGTCCAAAGATTTTTAACTATTTTAGACACAATCGATCTCTGAGACTGAGATTTGAAGATAACTATAAGCACGTAACTGTTTAATTTTCTTTGCAAATAAAAGGTACAAGAGGCTGGAGAACAGCCCCTTAGAAAGGGATATTGGAGTTGACTGAGTCAACAGTGCCCTGGCAGCCAGGAGGGCAAAGCATCTCCAGCTGGTTGAGGGAGGGGATTGTCCTACTCTGCTCTGCACTGGGATGGCTTCACCTTAGATATTGTGTGCAGTTTTGGGCACCACAATATATGAAAGATACTAAGCTCTTAGAGAGTGTCCAAAGGAAGGCAACAAAGATGGTGAAGGGCCTTAAGGGGAAGGCATATGAGGAGTGGCTGAGGTCACTTGGTCTGTTCAGCCTGGAGAAGTGGAGGCTGAGGGGCCTTTTCAGTCTACAACTTGCTTGTGCAGGGAAAAGGAGAGGCAGGCACTGGTCTCTTCTCTGTGGTGTCCAGTGAGAGGTCACAAGGGAATGATCTGAAGTTGTGTCAGGGAGGGTGTTTAAAAATGTTTCTCCCCCCACCCAAGGGTGGTTGGGCACTGGAACAGACTCCCCAGGGAAGCTGCCATAGCACCAAGCCTGTCTGGATTTAAGAAGTGTTTGGACAATGCTCTCAAGCATATGCTGAGATTTTTGGGGTTGTGCTGTCCATCACCAAGAGTTGGACCCTTTGTAGGTCCCTTCCAACCCAGTAAAGCTGCATGTAGATGCAATCTGAAAGAAGAAAAACTTTTGAAATGGGTCTGTTGGTCCTGTGAACACTTGCTGTGGATTGGGAACAGCATCATACTCAGAAAGGGAGGGCAGTTATGACGCACCTCAAAAAATGGTTTATAATGGGAGCCTGTAGCAGTGCAAAGGACTTGGAACACTGCATTTCATTAATGATTCAAATCTGTGCTCCCAGTTCCTGTCTTGTCACAATCCCTTAATGTCCCATGTGATACAGGTTTAGACCCATTCATAACAGACAAAATTACATTGCATACTCTCTCCTCTGTTTCTTTTCTCCCCATAGAAAATAAAAACAACTGTAACCACCATTTTCACTGGTCCACACATCATAACAGCTTAGAAAGGATAAAGATCTGTCTCTTAATTTTTGTCCGTCAAATAACTGTATTTGGAAGGCAGGAAAAGCACTGCAGTACAAGGACTTTAATAATGTGATTGCAAGGGAACTGAACTGCACCAAAGGTGAACGGCATGCATGATGGTATTTGTATTTCTGGCATCTCCTTCTGAAAAAGTAAGACATTAATCCTACAGACCAATTTTCACCCTGCTCCAGAATATTTAGCACCTGTTTCAATGACTGCAGCTCTATTTCCAAATATTTCTATTGCTGCTAAAGATTTATTACTACTATTATCTATAAGTGCAATGAACTCTCACGGTTATTTCAATGAGATTCCTCATACACAAAGGTCTGATATGGCTTCAGGAGCAGTTCTTTCTCTAGATATTTTGCTTGTGAACAAAGTAATTCCCAGACATGCTATCTCTTTTGCTGTCTTGAAGAAGAAATTTTATACCTTGATCAAATGTCCACTTTAAAAACTAGATCTTAATGTCTTCCCCTACTCCTGAAGTCTAAAATAATTTTAAAAACCAACTTCGACAGGGTTTCCATAATAAAAAATGGATCTGCCTCTGGAAGTTTCCACTGTGTAAGAGCACATCTACTAGCTGCACCTAATAGTAAAAGACAGAGCAACAGAGCTGGTTTTCCTTTATTCTATATCACTTGTGGTCTATTATGTTATCACAAAAGTGGTACCCTGCTAGTAATTGGAATATAACCAGAAGACACTTTCTTTGCAGGAACATGCAATAAATCTCACCTGTCTCTAATAACATATGGTAATATTTAGGAATAAAAAACAACAGTGCTACACAGAGAAAACCACTTACAGTGGCAGAAGGCATTTTACTCATTCCTGTGTAAAGACAGTTTGTGACAATCTATTAAAATTCTAAATTTTAAGCAGTGAAAAAGAGTCAAATACATAGCTAACTGTTCATGTCTTATGCATGATAGTAAATACAGAAACTGTGATGTCAAAAGTTAAGCATTATTGGAATTGAGCAGATAAGAAGAAACCATCATGCCCAATGATGATTTTGTTTTGAAATAAAGTCTGAAATATCTGAATTTTAAGAAGAAATGCAAAGCAAAAAAATCAGTTTCTGAGTATTATATTCCCCTGATTTTCAATCTTTGAATTCTGGACTTGGCCCTGAAGATAGAATTTCACTTAAGGCACAAGTGTAACATAAGTTGGTGTAAACAAGGGTAATTAAAAAAAACAGCTTTAATGAACTTACAAACAGAAAGAATTGTAATTGATTGCTAAAAAATACATTTAGGTTGTATTACTGTAGTTTTTCTGAGGTAATGCTGCAAAATAGATCATTAAAATGATCATGGTTAAAAATAAACACTCCTCTCTTCTTACTGGTCACCCTTGCCAATGCAGTCGTAAGGCACTGCTATCCTATTCAACTTCCTTCCTACTAAAAATCCAAGATCCTCTGCTGCAGAGCTGTTTGCTGGCCATCAGTTAAGTGCTTAGCCTGTACCAGTGATTTGGGTTTCAGGTGAAGGACTTGTATTTGTCAATGGTAAATTTCAAGGAAGGTATTTGTTGAATATAAAGTTGTCAAAAATGATCAGTGCTAACCCAGAATCAGATTAAGTAGCAAGGACCTGGGAAGCCAGGACTTTTTAAAACTAAGCTAGGAGAAAATTCACTAGCCATCTGGTATTCTCAGCAGAGCTTATAAGCGTATTGTATCAGCTACTCAACCTCTGGGTAAGACTTCATCCCACGTAAGAGAAAGGACTCTGTGGATGCTGGGTCATCTTTGGTAGGTTTTAAGACAGAGTAGACATGGGAAGCCATATCTCACTTGTCCATGCTGATCCTCATGTAGCAGGATGATAATTTTGGAGAACCTGGGGCGACATCCTAATTGTTCCAAGATCTGCCACACGTCTCTTCTTCTCACAGTGTCAGAAGCTTTGGTGAGGTCAGCAAAAGTTATATAGAGTCCTTTGTCCTGTTCCCTACATTTCTCTTGCAGTTGCCTGTGAACAAATGCGAAGTCTGTGGTATTCATATTGGCTCTGAAACCACATTGGCTTTCAGGCAGAAGTTAGCCACCACCACACTTGCAGCTAGCATGGGTAGAGCCATTCCCAAATCTTTGTTCTCGAAACCTAGCCATGGTGATGATGAGACATAATTCCAGAATCACAGGCTATTCAGAGTTGGAAGGGACCCACAAGGATCATCGAGCCCAACTCTTCAGTCAGTGGTCCATACAGGGGGTTGAACCCATGACCTTGGTGTTATTACAACCAAGTTTTAACCAACTGAGCTAATTAAAACAACTAATACGCAAGTTGGCAATCAATGTAGAATTTGTAGGCTGTTGTTCCAGAATGAAAACCACTTCAACCCAGAAGATCTCGTTATGCCTCTGATACCATTCTTTCTACAAATATTACACAAAATTTGATTATGAGATTCAGGTAATACCAGAAAAAACTTACATCAAGGCATTATTTGATACTAAATGTGGGATTTCAGAAAATAATTTGATTTCCAGAGTAAGTTGGTTGCTATTTATATTTACAATACCTGCATTATCAGTCCGGCGATTTACCAAAATACTTGAGTATTTTAGATGGAAGAAACTTTCTGTATGACTGACTCATTGACTGAGAATATCCTTAACATATAAAAATTATTTTTGGGTTTGTTACTGTACAAAACTGTTTGTTACTGTCTATGAAACTGTGTCAAAGTCTTGGCTAACATATTGCTTAACCCAATGGTAAGTAAGGCAGAGCAAAATAAAAGACTCTTCACCCTCAAGAGACCATTTAGTCTAACTTTGTACAGAGAATCATATAGAGATTCAAAAACAGACCAGGGAGACTATCAGAAATCGAGGAACATTGGTCTGTGGAAAGCATGGCAATCAGTGTATACAAGTAGCTAATCAGTTGCCAGGTTTTATTGGTGTGAAGCAAAAAAAACAAAAAACAAACAAACAAACAAACAAACACAACACCCACCCCCTCCCAACATTTAAAGATAGACCACTCTAGTACTTAGGTGGACAGGCCTCTGAGGAACCTGATGCGGTTGAAGATGTCCCTGCTTGTTGCAGGGAACTTGGACTAGATGACCTTTAAAACTTCCAGCTCAAACTGTGACACAATTCTATGATAAAGTACGAAAAAGGGATGGAGGTATCTGTCTTTTGCCAAATAGTGTCAATCAAGTAGGAGTCAGCTGGCAGATACTGATAGAATTGGTGACAGCAGCATAGCTGTCAAAGGTATGAGGATGGGCACTTACAGGTCCCATGGGAGAACCAGTGAGAGGATGGTTGTAAGTGGCATGGCATCTACTCAGGAGTAGATATACTGGGAAGAACTAGCTTTGCTTAGCTTAGAAAACAGTATTTCGGTATTTCAGATAAGACCATAGTTTAAATTTCACACACAAAAACCCCACAAAGCCCTCAGTAAGACTTAAGAACAATCTAACTGCAAAAACACATATGAAAAGTATACTCTAGTCAAAGACGAGAGAACGAACTTAAAATCAGTCCACTTCTGAGCTGCACATAAACCCAAAGAGATAAGATGCAGGTGGTAAAGGAGTTAAAACATGATCTTTAGGCCTAAGCCTACACTCTGCCTCAAGAAGGTACAGTCCTGTCTGCTTAGTGCCAGAACCCTAGAGGACAATGTCAATTCACTTGCATGTAGGAGTTGGCAAGTACAGCAAGGTTATACAGTAGGGAAAGGACACCTTTCCCTCATGCTTAGTGATATGTCACTATGAACTTGGAGAATTTATGCAGGTCGGTTTCCCTATTTTGTTGGAGAGGAAAAAAAGTACTATTTTATTATTTGAATCCAAAGCCAATCAGAAGCCGGTTCATTACTCTGATCACCACAGTCATCATGTGACTTTATAGGCCCTGAAGTGCTCCTGCTGATCAATCAAGAAAGACCTCAAACTCATACAAGGGTCAATAGGTAAGGAATTTGGGAAACTGTCCAACCGTAAGTAAATTTTTAAAAAACATAAAACATGCAGTAGGGAGGTTTGATGAATACTGTCACATGTTTTAATTAGCTCATGTTCCCTAGTAAACTATAATGGAATGATCTATGAGAAATAACTTTTTACAACCAAATCAGTCAGTGCTTTTTCAAAGACAAATAATTATTTTCTTAGAAAGTATCTTAACAATCTGGAAAATTGCCTGAAAAATAAATAATGTGTATGTGTATGAATTCTACCTTATGACTTCTAGTGCTGGTCCTATGCCTTTAGTATTCTAACAACATTAAAGCCCTCTGGATTGTGGAATTATGATCATCAGAAAAAAAATAATGCTTGTATGGAAGACCCTGGCTGGAATGTAATTATGAAGCGAAATCACAACAGCAAAATAATTTAAATGCATGGCTTTGAGGGTCTAGTTATGACTATAAAACTGCTTTCACTGAGCATTCACTGCTACAATGAATATTTTGTATTACTGGAATTAAGGTTATGCTGTTGACAAGTATTATATCTACTCTGTTTATAAGCAATATGTACATCAGTGTACTCATGAATTGCAGCTTATGATATATTTCTAATAACAATGGGCAAGTAACACAATCTTTTTGGTGAAATAATTGATAAAATAACCATGTGTTGCAATGTTTTCAACACACACTGGGAGAGAAATTGCTTATCTCTGTTCTTTCCTGCTTTTGTACGTTGAGCACAGAATTATTTGTTTGTTAATACCACAACACAGATGTTAGTATTATATTATTACAAAAGGAAGATACATTACAATTTCTATATCTTTAGGCATAAAAATACATTGCTTGCACACCTAAGATTTCCAAAGCTGTAACAATCATCATTTATACACATACATATGCATATATATTTATAATTATGAAATATTTAACAGCTTCTGTACTGAATTTTAGTTAAACATTGACAGAGTCATTCCAATATATCACAAGACAGCATCATGAAAGGTCTAGTGAAAGGGCAATTCTCTCTTCCTGACAAGGGCCAGACGACAACGGGTAGATTTGAATCCTCATGGCCCCTGATACTCTGGGAATAATACTCCATAATGCTTATTGCAGTTGTTTAAATAAAGCACTATTTTAAAAAAATATATTGTAGTACAAATTAATTGGCAAGAGACTTGTTGGCTACCCTTATATTATTACCATCCTGGAGAATAAAGACAACTCTGACTGTTCCATTTGGTGAGAGGGGGCATTTGATAAAACAAACAGGTTTATAAATAATTTTAAAATGGGATTGAGATCAATCCTTTTTGTTCCAGAAATATAAGAATTGCAAAAAATCATAAATATTGATGAGTAGAAGTTAAAGATGTCCTCAACTTTCAAGGACTGGACAACAAAACCACATTAAAAAAGCAAGTCCCTTCCCTTCTCCTTGTGCAATCATTTCTACATGTTTTCTTCGCAGTCCTGTCCCACGAGAGCTTTCTTTTACCTGTTGTGCCCAGATATGCCCCAGAAGGGTAAGCACGGACCTGCTTGCAACACTGCTGCTCTCACCAAATCATGCAAGGCTGGCTCAGCTTGCCTGTTTGCAGCACCATGGGAGGGAACAGGGAAGAGGATGAGACACAGCCCATCTCTATCAACAGGATGGACACAAAAAGCATACCCCAAGCTCATCTTCAGTCATTTGCCCCCTGACTCAAAGGAAACATTATTCTTTTTGGATGGCTAGAGAACAGCCATTGGTATAAAAGGCCTAAAGACAAAAAGAGGAAAAGGCTATATACTATACAGCATTTTCTCTGGAATTCCTGTGTTTTCCAGATTGTATTCTACCTGACCAGTGGGAAGGCTTCCATACAGTATGATGATGTTTCTAGACGGTTTTATCCTATCCTTTTTATTATCCCATATAAACCCAACAGAACTCCAAATCTCCTCCTGTGGGATAGTTTTGTAGTTTGGTTTAATGCATTTGTATGTCTACTCTTGTATATGAGAAAAACATGCGTCCTTCTCCTCTTCAGTTTTGTTGTGCAGTCTTCCTCCTTAGTGATTTATTTACTGACTGAATAAGAAAACAACTATCTAAAACATAAAACTATAATCTTAATTGAAACAATATTTATTGTTAATTATTGTTAATGCACATGCACGTCACTGATTTCTTCTTTACGTTCAATACACACATATTTTTATGTAACTATTGGTGTTGAAAAATATGTATTTAGGCTTTCTGGAGCCAACTCTTGTAATAGCACAAAGACAAAGGAAAGACTTTACTTACCAAGCCATCCTGATCCAGAATTGGGTATGCACATATCAGTTTCAGCACTGGGCAACACAAATCCAACTACAAAAACTTCAACCCCATCAGCCATTAGGGCCATTCCCAACACAAAGAAGAGGGCCCACTGGAAACGACCATGGCCACACTCTTGTATTATTAATTCATACTGCTGTGCTAGCTCTTCTTCATCAGCTTTCCTCTCTCTTTCCAGTTCATGATGATCTTTATATTCATCACGCATAGTCTGACCTAAGGCTACCATGTCATCCTTACCCTGCCCCATGCTGGGGATTCCCTGATACTCCCCTTCATAAATTTCATCATCTTCATCATGTCCTTCAGTTGCTTCACTTGATCCTTCATCATCATTAGCTTCTGCACCATAATTTCCTGCTTGGACATAGTAATCATCTTCATCTTCCTCATCCTGGAATCGATTGTAGGACCTCTGTGTGTAACCATCCTGGGCTTTGTCGACAGCTTTATTCACTTTTTTCACTGCTTGCCTCTTCACTTCTTTGGCAATATCTTTGGCCCCTTTAACTAGTGAAGTCCTATCTTTATATGTGTCCTCCATCTTGTGTCAAAGAAGGGCTGTTGTTATGCTGCAGTGGCACCTGCTGAATACTGTTTGAAATATCTATTGAGTGTTGGACATCAGTAGAAAAAGTTTAAATACATGTGAAGCTTTAATATTCAACCTGCAAAATAAAAGAGGAAAAAGTTTACTCCTTTTTAGATGCCTCTTCACACTGACACACTACCATACCAATCTTCATTTAAACACTGGACACCAAAGTACAAGGCTTTTGAATATATAAACCTTTATCTTCTTCAGAGATACAAATATCCCTGATTACATAGAAAACATGCTGAACATAAATTTAGTATCTCTACTAGTTTTCATAATTCAATTTATTACTCTCTAGTCTTGGATACAAGGTTTTATTCTGAAAGATAGAAAGCAATTCCATGAACTATAAATCACATTGACTCTGTCTGCAGTGTCCTTCCCCATTTGAACTCTCTGTTTTGTAAAAAAGGACTACTAACATTTCTCTTGATGAGTGACCATGAAATATCTGTTCTCTGTCCAGCCTGCTGCTTAACACAAATCCTGAAGGAAGTTAATATTCTTCACATCGGTACCAGTGTCTCAAAGCTGACTGAATGTGGCCATTGCATTCACACTGAGTCTTAACAATATGGAGTCCCATGCTAAAAAATTCAGCTCAGAGAGCAATATGGATGGAAGTGGTGGCACTTCAATGCTTTGGAAATTCCCAATACCTGAATCATGGACAGACACTTTCCTTTCTTCCCTGTCCACTGTGCCAGTAGAAGCAGACTGGAACAACTCTATATCATCAGTTAATTCACCACAGACTATGTAAATCTAGCATGAGTTCCTGCTGAATTGGCTTTATGCAAGCACAAAGATATTTTGCCCCAGTTCTCCTCCCTGCTTCTCTGCTGTACCTTTCCATCTGGTGCAACCCCAAGATCACAAATGCAGACATAATGAGTCAAAAGCAGTTTGCTTATTAGACTGAAGACTAGCCATTCCCTTTTCTGCGCAGTTTTCAGGCATATCTACAAGGCAATTTGCTCATCACACATCTGCACCTGGGGCAGGAGAAAGAAATGGGAGCAACATGCGAGCAAAGGGAAGGAAAAAATGCAGGATACTTCTTTGCCAAGAGTCAATAGTTAGAACAGCTAAAATCAATTACAAATCTGCACCATTACTCATGTGTCTAAAGTTAAGAGGGGGGGGGATGGTGCGTGTCTGAATCTGGGCACTGCAACAGATTGCAGAAGCCTCTCCTCTGGAAGAGAACAGGCTAAAATATCTGTAGCAGTGCTTCTAAGAAAACACTGCCTGTTTCCAGCTTGGGGAAAAGGTTATTTTTAACCATGATAATTTCAATGATCTATTTTGCAGCATTACCTCAGAAAAACTGCAGTAATACAACTAAGGAGGCAGTGAGATATGATAGAGGAGTAAAAATGGCTGGAAATTTCTGCAGCAAATCCTACTCCCCTTTCTAAAGTAGTGTGAACTACATTCCAAGTTACATGGGAGAAGACCAGACCATTGCTTTAAAAGTTGTCCTTTATTCATTCTGTTGTAGATACTGTCTGCAGTATATTCCAGAAGTATATTCTAGACATCAGTTTTAAGACTGGTATTGTTTTGTGGAACAGGAAGAATTCTAGACTGCATTAGAAAAACTAAGGGCATGATGTACTTCTGATAAAAGAAAAAAAATCTTAAAAATCACACAGGTATGACATAAGAAGGTAAAAGATATTTTCCTAGCTTTTTAGTAATAGAAATTTACCTGTAGTGGAAAAATGCCTTTATTTTTAGTCTCTTTTTTAAAATTATTTTCATGCACTTTGAATGTATCTTGAAGAAATCAGATGTGATGGCATTATTCAACTATTAATGAGAACTGAAGCATTTACTGGATGAGAAATGCAGTCTTAAAAAAAGACATGATGTAATATTTATGACTGCAAACTGTAGCTGACTTTAGGTACCTGATGATCCTTCTAAGTAGGTCATCCTGGTGAAACTTTTATGCTAAAGCAGTTTCTCTAATTACAGCTTTCAGTTTTCAAGGTGTGTATCTGATCCTTACTTGTGTGTGACTGCAGTATCTACTACCTGCTAACGAACATACAATGCATCAAAACAATCACTGAGTCTGGTGAAGCCTTCTAGAAATGCTTTCAAGAACTTAATGAACTTATAACAGGCACTCTTATGAGGGTTAATGATTACAGTGTGTTCCTAGATTTTGATAATTACAGTCTATTTTGTAGTATTCATACAATCTAGTTAACCTGAACTCTGAATTCCTCTAATTCTTAGACTAATGTTTGGGGCGGTTTTGTTAGTTTGTTTTGTTTTTCCAATGAGTACTGTCTTCCTTTAAGGATTCGTAGTTGTAAAATTCCCTATTACTGCAGGGTGTGTGTGTAGATATATAGATGTAGATATAGATATATAGAGATATGTGTGTATATATACATGGATGACAGCAGGAGTTTAGGAATACCAAATAAACAAGAAAGTCTAAGTGCCAGTGCTGGTAAAACCATGCTTTGCTCTTCTGTAGAACACCTACCTCATGAGTTCAGCAGGCTCTAAAAACATGAACTGGCAAAAAGAAACTGAACTTACACTGTAGCTTATGATAGACCAGGTACGTCAAGAAGGAATAACGCCTATTCTATCTCATTAATAGCATAATTCTGCCAGTAAAAACCTGCACATAGACCAGGAAAAATTTCTGTCTGGCCAGAAATCAGAAATTTTTCTTTATCTTGTCTAAGTTTCCAAGCAGAATACCTCAATTGAACACTGTTATTTTATACAGCTTTCTTTCTCAATGAACTGAAATCCCTGCCTTAAGGTGGTAATTACAGAGAAATAATTTACAGCCCATGCATGATAGCTGCCCACCCTTTTAATTCTGACTGATTGGCTATGAGTAAGTAACTGGAAAGTCTGAAAGAGTGAGGACTAATGACTTCCTGAGCAGCATAAAGCAGCAAAACCACAGATGATAGTGAAGATATACATGGTTGTTTGTACCACTTTAACCAACATGTTTGTTGGCTTTCATCAAACTAAGTGCCACATTCCTATTCAATTCTTTCAATTTAAAAAAATACCAGGAAACAACACTTCAAGAAATATCTACAAAAACATTTTTTTCCAGGCACTCACAGACGCACACACACACGTGCACACACACACAATCAAATTGTTCTTTTTGGTCTAATATTTATTCTTCCCATTTTATTGCATTTACAAATTTCAATAAACATAGCACTTTGTATATATTTTGCTACATTTGAAATAAAGTTTGGACATTAAAAACTAAATAAGAGAGATCCTATGAAGACATAAAACTATGACATGTTGGAAAACTCATTCCCACAAAGATTTATATCTTTGCTATAAGAGGACTCACTAAACATTACAAGAGATATTAACTATATGCATATCTTCATATAATAAAGTTTTCAGAATAAATCTAGAAGTCACACTCAAATGTAGCTACAGCATATCACATACTCTTGGGGTGCCACAATGCTGATAAGTTTTATGAGCACCACCATCCTTTTAACAGTGATGTAGAGATGTCTAATTCAGCTCATTGACATTAGAAACATTCAGTCTTCTAAACCCCTCTAATCCACAGCTCTACCTAAGGTCACAGTTTGGACTGAAGATTAGTCTGTGGTCCACCCTCTATTATTAAGGTTTTTTTCCTGTTTTCTTTTGACATACAAAGTAGCTTTATTACTGACAGCGAGGGAAGATGTTATCTACTCTCTAGTTGTAATAGCATCTAATTCCTTAGAGTAAGACTCAGCTCCATGCAGCCCTAACAGTAAGGCTAGACAGTTACAAAACTGAAATAGCCATATAGAATCATAGAATCATAGAATCGATTGGGTTGGAAAAGACCTCCAAGATCATCAAGTCCAACCCTTGGTCCAACTCCAGTCCATTTACTAGATCATGGCACCCAGCGCCACGTCCAATCTGTGTTTAAAAATCTCTAGGGATGGTGAATCCACCACCTCTCTGGGAAGGCCACTCCAATGCCTGATTACTCTCTCTGGAAAGAATTCTTTTCTGATATCCAACTTAAATTTCCCCTGGCAGAGCTTGAGCCCGTGCCCCCTTGTCCTATTGCTGAGTGCCTGGGAGAAGAGACCAGTCCCCACCTGGCTAGAACTTCCCTTCAGGTAGTTCTAGACAGTGATGAGGTCACCTCTGAACCTCCTCTTCTCCAGGCTAAACAACGCCAGCTCCCTCAGCCTCTCCGCATAGGACTTGTGCTCCAGTCCCTTCACCAGCCTTGTTGCTCTTCTCTGGACCCGCTCCAGCACCTCAATATCCTTTCTGAACTGAGGGTTCAGACCTGAACACAGTACTCAAGGTGTGGCCTCACCAATGCAGAGTACAGGGGAAGGATCACTGCCCTGGTCCTGCTGGCCACGCTATTTTTGATACAGGACAGGATCCCATTGGCCTTCTTGGCCACCTGGGCACACTGTTGACTCATGTTGAGCTTCCTGTCAATTAGTACTCCAAGGTCCCTTTCTGCCTGGCTGCTCTCCAGCCACTCTGTGCCCAGCCTGTAGCGCTGCAGGGGGTTGTTGTGGCCAAAGTGCAGGACCCGGCACTTGGCCTTATTGAACTTCATCCCATTGGAATCAGCCCATCTCTCAAGTCTATCCACATCCCTCTGCAGAGCCCTCCTGCCTTCCAGCAGTTCAACACTCCCTCCCAGCTTGGTGTCATCAGCAAATTTGCTGATGATGGATTCAATCTCCTCATCTAAATCATCAATAAAGATGTTAAACAGGACGGGACCCAACACAGACCCCTGGAGAACACCACTAGTGACCGGCCGCCAGCTGGATGCAGCTCCGTTCACCAGCACTCTCTGGGCCCGACCCTCCAGCCAGCTCTTAATCCAGGAGAGGGTACACTTGTCCAGGCCATGGGCTACCAGCTTTTCCAGGAGTATATTATGGGAGACAGTATCAAAGGCCTTGCTGAAGTCCAGATAGACCACATCCACAGCCTTCCCCTCATCCACCAGGTGGGTCACCTGATCGTAGAAAGAGATCAGGTTGGTGAGACAGGACCTGCCCCTCCTAAACCAATGCTGGCTGGGTCTAATCCCTTGTCCACCCTGAAGATGCTGTGGGATTGCACTCAGGATGAACTGTTCCATAACCCTGCCAGGCACGGAGGTCAGGCTGACAGGCCTGTAGTTGCCAGGGTCCTGCTTGCAGCACTTTCTGTGGATTGGGGTGACATTCGCCAACCTCCAATCATCTGGGACCTCCCCAGTGAGCCAGGACTGTTGGAAGATGATGGAGAGCAGTTTGGCAAGCTCTTCTGCCAGCTCCTTCATCACCCTGGGATGGATCCCATCTGGTCCCATAGACTTGTTAGGATCCAGCTGGCTCAGTAAGTCAGTCACTATTTCCTCCTGGAATACAGGAGGGGTATTCAGCTCCCTCTCCCTGTCCACCAGCTCCAGAGGCCAGTTGTCTTGAGGGCCACCTGTCTTACTGGTGAAAACTGAGGCAAAGTAGGTGTTAAGTACCTCAGCCTTCTCCTCATCTTCCTTAACTATATTTCCCTCCAAGTCCAACAGAGAATGGAGGTTTTCCTTGCCCCTCCTTTTGTTATTTATGTATTTATAAAAGGACTTTTTGTTATCCCTAACTGAAATAGCCAAATTTACTTCAAATTCCACTTTTCTTTCCCTAATTTTTTTCCTGCATGAC
This sequence comes from Pithys albifrons albifrons, assembly GCF_047495875.1. Lineage (NCBI taxonomy): Eukaryota > Metazoa > Chordata > Aves > Passeriformes > Thamnophilidae > Pithys > Pithys albifrons. Next base: position 26,347,806 of record NC_092497.1, read on the forward strand.
ATAGCTCTATCTGTAAATTCTTCATTAAATTATAGCAGCCAAACTGTTATGACTCTACAGTAGAATGATCCTTTCCTTCAATCATTTTTAATCAAAATCTTCTTTTCTAGGAATTAGTGACTGAACAAAACGCAAGGTATCCTTTGAAATTTCTTGCCATCTTTCACAGAATGGACTAATAACAGAGAATAATAGCACATACAAAGAAAATAATTTTATTAGTCAGTTGTTTGGGTTTTTTGTTTTTGTTTTTGTTGTTATTTGTTGTTTTTTTTTAATCCTATGCTTGTTACTTATTTTGTCTTATTGTATTGAAATAGTAGAATTTTGATTGCTTGTGTCAGTTTTGCAATCAGGCTGATCATTATCTGGCTACTTGAAGTTTCTACATGTTTCTTTTACCTGGCAAATACTAAAAAATTCAGCCTCATTAAAGACAAGGTGTGAGAAATAAAAAGAGAGGGCTTGTTGTGGGAGGTGTGGAAGGAAGGGGTTTTGGTTGATTTAAACAGTTGAATTAAAAGGTTCTGTGTTAATTGCTTTTTGGAAAAGCGGAATGGCCCTTTAAGGGGGGGATTTCTCCACATGCAGGTTAGACAGGCGAATTTGGCAGGCAGTCTGTGAGGCAGCAGCCTCAGAAAGGGGGGCTGTTGTCAGGGCCTGCGGACGGTGGTAGGGCCTGATAGGGCGACTGGATGGGCAAATCAGCATTGATGACGCAGCAAGGAATTGCCCAAAGAAGGCAGTGAAGAAGTGAAGTGATGGAGTAACCTCGAATCAGCGTGCATGGGACCATACATGGACTACAGAGGGATGGACTCCTGGAGGGGAGGGAAGAGAGCGTGACGTGAAGGAAATAAATGGGAGTGACCTCCCCCTCCCCCATGTGCTTCCCGGAGACTTCGCTGTGGCGAGGCACTCTGTGCGCGCAGTTTGGCCATTAAACCCTATTTTGCTTTGCTCCTTACTCTCGTCTCTCTAAAAATTCTTTGAGCCGAGATTTTTCTCACAAAGGGAGGATCATTGGATTGTTCCTCCAACACTGTGGTTTTGACTTGCACTTTGAATATTTTATCATGTTTCCTGTGGACCACTTAAATCAGTATTTCCAGGATCTATGTCGACTGATGGTTACTGTAATCCATCAACTTGTTCAATAAGTATTGACAAGAATCAAGCAAGGAGAAATTTCACCCAGACTGGATGTCATAAACTAAGTCTCTTCAGTAAAAGTTAAAGAGATTTCATACTGTACCCACATTACCTGTATTGACAAAACTAATCTTAGGAAAATTGAAATTTCATTATTTTTAAAACTTTCTTTTTAACCAAACATATTTAAACATAAGGCTGCCTCAGTAAAAGAAAATTAGATTTCACTCTGGAGCCAAGAGCTATCCTCTTCATACCTCCTTCTCTGGAAAATTCACTTTCTTCATTAGGATATGTCTTTCTAGTATGTTTTTTGCTTTTCAGTTTTCAGAATCACAGTAAAATTATCAACCGTCATTTCAATAATGAGGAGCAGCACAGAGCATTTGGACAAGCAAGTTCTCACTGCTCAGTGCTGGCAATCAAAAAAGCCTCCACCACTGAATTTCTGAAATTGCTCTGCACAAATCTGTAATCATAATACCTGTGCAGATACCATGAAACAACTGTACAAATACTAGACTGAGTGATGCCACAGAATAATGCTGGAACTTGGGAAAACTCAAGAAAGTTGAAGGGTATCTGGTAGGGTAAGCTGTATTACAGGCTGGAATTAAGAAACTTTCTTCCTGGAATAAAAGAAGCAAGTGTTGTATACATTTTAGGAGGAAATATAGTGTCACAGTCTCAGATCTCAGTGGGAAAAACTTTCTAAAAAGAATCAGCTTCCCATTCAGCCAATGTTCTGATGGGGTACTTCATCCCTGTGAGAATTCCAAGACTCTACTCAGCTCTGCCAATTCTATCTTTACCTGATGCTGGCCCCCTCATGGGGAATCAGCTGTTACAGTCAATAAACCTTGGTAAGAGCATAGTGGCTTCTTGGCACAATATTAAAAGGTACTTCAGCATGCTGGGTTTTTAATCCATGCTTCCTTCCAGGCACTTTGCTCTTCACTCAAAACATATTATTTTTTCTTTATCTTTAACATCTGTTACTTCTTACTGTTTGTAACAGGATATGAACGGTTAGGGGAAAAAAATCCTTTTTAGAATTCTGTAATTCTTGTTTCCCAAATGTTTTGGTTTGCTACAATTTCAGGGCAGCAGCTGCTTAACTTGCTACTTCACCTTTTTATTTTGTTTCACAAGCTTGACACCAGACTGATGCTAGACCTGAGAATCCCAAACAGTCATGTGAACTTACTTCTCCTTCAGTGAAAGATTGCCTCTCTTGAGTGAGCAGAGTAACAAACTATACACAGTGCTTTCTGTGACTGAAAGTCCATTTCCTCATTGAACTTTGGCCAAAATCCTTATCAAAATATGTTGCAAAAATAGGTAAGTACTAAAAGCAAGAATGACATAGTAAGCCTTTCTGGTGAGGAACTGCTTCAGCTACAGGAATCTGAGAAAAAACTGGGCATTCATCAATTTGACCTAAAAAGTAAGGGGAAAAGTGGAATAATTCCAGGTGAATACTAAAATTAAATGAGCCTGATTGGAAAACATGAAGTACACCAGTGATTCTAGCTTTAAAAAAAACTATATAGGTAAAGCTATGTACAACTCTATTAATATATATGCATAATTAATATTTTAGGTATACATATGCATACATGTATATAATGAAATCACAGAACCAATAATGGGTAAAGTTAGAAGGGACCACTGCAGGGCATTTGGTCTAACCTCCCTGCTCAAGCAGGGTCATCCTAGAGCACATTGCACAGGATTTCATCCAGACACTTCTTGAATAGCCCCTGGTAGGGAGACTCTGCAACCTCTCTGGGCAATCTGTTCCAGTGCCTAGTCACCTGCACAGTAAAGTTCTTCCTCATTCAGGGGCAACTTTCTGTGCATCAGTTTTTGCCCCTTGCCTCTTGTCTTATTGCTCAGCACCACCAAGAGGAGCCTGGCTCCACCCTCTTGGCACTGGCCTTTCAGGTACTGGTATATATTGATAAGGTCCCCACTTGGATCATCACATAAGTGACTGTAGCCCTTTGCTGAACTTGCTCCAGGAGCATCATATCTCTCTTGTCCAGAGAAGCCCAGAACTAGACACAGCACTCCAGCCCCACTTAGGCTGACTAGAGGAGGGTCAGGATCACCTCACTCGACCTGCTGGTAGAGCTGTTCCTAAGCCACCCCAGGTATCATTGGCCTTCTGGCCACAAGCAATGAAGGAAATGAACAAACAAAGAGTTGTCTGGAAACTATATTAATAAAGAGGTATATTAATTCCACATCTCATAGATCTAGTTGCACCAAAATACAAATTTAAGATGAGGAATAAATTATTTGAATTAAATTAATATTTACATAGTTTAGATTTAAGTCACTGCCTTAAGTCTGTGCTTTAGCAGGAATGTTGCCCATTGGCCAAAGGGAATTCTTCCCCTCTAACTTTGTAGCCACATCAACTACCACACATCATGCACCTCACCACCACCGCAGTCTAAATAAAACAATGGCAATCTGGAGATTGAGAGGACCATCAGGGTGGTTAGAGCTCTGGAATGCATGATGCACAAGGAGGGAACAATTTGTGCTCGGTCTTCAGAGAAGTCTTAGGGAGGAATGCATTCACCATCTCCCATTGCCTAATGAGGGATATGAGGGATTATGAAGACAATGGGAATAGGTTCTTTACAGAAGTAAAAAAAAAAAAAAAAAAAAAAAGAAAAGAGGAAACAGCTGCAAGCTTCAGCAAGGGACATACCAGCCAGTTCTAAGGAAGAAATTCTTTGCAGTAAATCTCCAGACCTACATGGCTACAAAGATGAGCTCTGAGGTTCCCAGATTGCAGGTATTCAAAATACAACTGGGCAAGACTTTGAATTACTTAAATCCAAGTTTGAGACTAGATGAGCTCCAGAGGTCCTTCTTCACCCAAATTACTCTACTGTTCTAACACATAATAATAATAATTTAAAAAAATCAGTCTTCCCACATTAAATGAAGAGTTCTTTTCTGAGAAACTAAAATTAAGCATCAAGTATTGAATACGTTGGTGTACAAACATGCCTTTCACAGAATAGCTAAAAGGTTTAGAAGCCAGTATGGAAAACTAGAGAGAACACAAGGGACATCTCAGCGGACTGTAGAAGACAGGTGGTACATACCTACTCAAACATCACAAAGCCTAAATAGTTAGATAAAACTGATTAAACAACCACTGCCCATATGAGAAAAGAAAATAGTCCTCTGCTTTCGTACAAGTTTGATTTTGGAGAACCTTTGGCCAAAGATGTAAGAGTAGAATAGATCTGAAATATATGTTAGGTATTTGTCACATCCCTGTCACATCCCCATAAAAATGCCAACTTCTTTGTGCTCTTGCTCTGGTTCAAAAGGTTGGCTCTCTAGTGATTTTGAAATGTAAAATAATGCCATCCCTGTTATTTTTGCTCAGTTTTGAAAAGAAAAATTAGATGGCATATGGTCTTTATATTTCTTGCTGCTAATGAACTAGCATATATAGGAAATATGCCATAAATGCTTTAGACTATAAATGTTAAAAACTGCAAGAATTTTCGATAAGCATTGTACACAAACTGCACAGGCAGAGCATTTAATAATTTTCTTTTTCCTGCTTTGAAACACAGAAAAGCTAGTTCACTTGCCCAACTTGACATGAGCAGACATCAAAATATGTCTTTAAATTTGTATTTGGTAATTTCAGCACATTGCTCTTTGAACTGTGCTTTTCCATAAACTTACTTCCTCTGAGAGAAAACAACTCAGAAAAATCCAAACTAAAAATAGAAAGCTGCATAACTACAGAAGTAAAAGCTGTGTCAGGTAGAGATAATTATACAGAATAAGGCCGTAACAAAGTTGATAAGTACACTTGCACATAAGAAATAACAATGACTTTAGGAGTCTGTGACATGGAAATTCAACAATATGGAAGCTCAGCTATAATCAAGAATGACATAAAGAACATTCATGGACCGCTGTAAGTAAAACAGCCTGGTAACATACAGATAACAGGTACCTAGGCAAAACATATTGTCAGGGTTTTCAAAATAGATTTATAAACAACGATTAAAAAATTCCTACAGGTGTAAGTAGGGATTGAATTTAAAAGCTTTACATAGTTTTACTTTATTTTTCATTCTGAAATAATTAAAAGCTTATGATCTCTCTTCAAACATTTTGCCATCTCATATAAAGGAAGGAGGAGGTTAACGTACAGATTACAGTACTTTAAAAGTAGTGGGCAACCCTACATTATGGCAATCCTACTTTATAAGTAGCAGGCAATCCTACTATTATTTCACTTCTGTAGAACTACAACCAAGACTGCTAGATTTCTTCTTGCAAAGTGATTTGTTTACAAATCCACATTAGTTTTTCTCTATTATTCTTGAAGAAGAGAGTGCATTCTAAATTATTTGGCTGAAAAAACCTGTACTGTGTATGTTCCAAATGTTGTACACCAATCTTTTCTATTTCATCCTGTTTCTTTAGGGATTTTCCTAGGACTATTTCCTGCACTGTGCCATGTGCAGTATTTATATTGGAGGCCTGTGATCACAGGAATCTATTGCTCTTCTTCAAATATGCCTGATCTATTAAAGATTATGGAACCTGTAAAGTGCCAGTTCTGCTGCACTAAAAAAAGGTGATTCTGCACACTTATGAAATCTTACATATCCCCACGGGAAAATGTAAAGTTTCAGGTGGAAATTACTTTTTTCACAATTAAGGCTGACTCATTGTCTATCAGGCCTCAACTAGGTAAAAAAGGAAATAATGAGTGCTCTAACCTCCCCAAATACAAGCACTACTGCTAAAAATCTGACTGCAATTTTTTAAAGGCTGCACTGACATAATTGTACAAATTGATTATATAATTTTATTCCACACTGGAAAAAGAAGACTTTATAAAGATTACCATAAACTCATGCTTTAGTATTATTCAAACTGCATCATATGCTGACAGCACATCTTCAGTTTTTTAACCTGAATCATACTGTTATTGCAAGTTGCACAGTGCATATGCAGGTTTTCAGCAAGTGTAAGAAAACTTTGCTCCTCAAGTAAATGAACCCAAGTGCCTGTGGGTGTACAGCATCCATTAAATCCCAAATCTAATATTTTAGCAGCCTGTATTTTCAGTTGCTGCTTCATTCAATAAACTACATTAAGGCTTTATTTTGTAGATTTGATAACATAGGTGAGAAGGAAGCAAAAAAGATACTAAAATGATAGACAGATGAAGAGTGCGTGCTAAAAATGCAGCAGTCTCTAGCTTTTCAGATTCTGTAACTTAGACTTCTGACAAAATGGGGTTTATCTGTATCTCAGAGTACATTATGCAATCTGAACACTTCCTCACTGTGGCTTTCTTCCCTTGGGTAGAATATGTAAAGGCGGATGGCAAAACTGAATAAGCACAGTGCTCTGCCACTGAAAGCACAGAAAAAACAGCAAAATGAAGATAGAAGAGCTGGTGAACATTTTTTTTCAATTCCAGTCAGCTTCCTGCAGCTTGTTTTGAAAACAACCTACTTGCCTATCTCAAAAAAATCTTCTGCTCCTTGTGTTTGAATCTGCACAGAAAAAAAGTTGTAGTGGCCTGAAACATCAAATAAATAAATCTTGCCATGTAAAACAATCTCTATTTTATTTTAAAGGAGCTGGCAGCCTTTTTTCTCTGTATGCTTTGTGGACATGGACAATTCTCTGGGTCATTGAGACCCTTAGTATTCCAGTTTATCCTGAGCCTAATTCTTAGTCTGGTTCTTAAAGTGTTTGACATCCACCAGTGGAGTTTACCATCTTCCTGGGGCTCCCTACTTTGAAATTGATTGTCTTTCCTCCCTTGTAGTGTTTTGATTGACTGTCAGGACTCCAAGTTCCTCACCTGGGACCACTTCCAGGCACTCAGATCCAATGCCATGAGCTCAACCTCCCTTTTAAACTCAGACTTGGCTGCCCCAGGTCTGCCTGACCTTCTCTGTAGGGTTTTTGCCTCCTATCCCATGTTGGTTCTGAATCTCAGACTGGATTTTCCTGATTGATCCTGGAGTAACCCCTGCCCCACCTTGTCTGATGAGCATCAGACTGTTGATGAAGAACTGTTGCTTTCACCATCTCTGTACACTCTGCCTGAGTACCATGCCATGCTTCATTAGTGAAGGCACTGCCCTGCCTGCACTGTGGTCCTCAGATCCTGCCTTCCCTTCCCACCTGGAGCAGTCTTATGGTTGCTACTCCCTGGAAGCTCTCACAAAGGCTAAAGCCTGAGATAAAGTCCTGAGCCATCAGGCAGAAGGTGCTTGTGGGAGTACTCCTGTTGCGACTCATCAGGGCAAATGGGGTCTCTCTGACCATTCAGCATCCTCACAGAGACTGAGTGTATGTGCCTGAATTGCACACTAACCTTAGGACCATGAAACCTCACTGAAAGCAGACCATAAGACTAGTGCTAGGAGGCTGAAATTCTCAACACATAGATCCTTCCCTCCACTGGAAAATCTGAAAGCATCTCTAGACACCAAAAGTTTGAAAATGGCTTTATGCACACAGAATGGTATAATCAAAAATACGAAGCCTGGACCAAAACTATGATCTCAAAGAGCAATGGCCAAAGACACACATTGGAAAAGGTGGCACTATTATTCATTAACAATCATTTACTGCAGCTGTTACCAGAATGGTGAGTAGAAACCTCACTTTTGGAATATGTAGTAAATCTAATCTACAAACCAACTTTGGTTTAGTTCTCCTTTCTGGCAACACAAGGGGAACACACATGGCATTTCAGCTGCCAAACTGCCCTTCTTAGCATTAAGCCTCTGTTACATATCTGTGATCTTGTTTTTGTGTTCTGCCACATGGAGCAGCAACACACCCTTCAAGTCTGAAAGGCTTTTTGCAAGAAACACTAAGGATGAATGTTTAGGACTGGATTAGAATGAATTAAAATGCTTGCACTGAAGCCAGTGGGATTTGGAATGAACAGGTACCACCTTTTATGGAATGATTATCTTCAGCAGTTTGCTAGGAGTGCATGCTAAAAGCAAATAAGAAACAATTCAAAATTCTGCATAACTTTTAACATTGAATGGGATTATGTATTTGTAGCAGTTCAATATTTTTTCTATCATGAATGAATATTCAATGATAGGGGTTTCATTGAAAGAAATCCTTAAAAGGACAAGGGCTAAATGAGCAGGATCTCTGACACTGCCACACTTGGGGACCATGGGTTTGATTTCCTGTGTTGCTATTCAAATAGCATATCAGAAATATTATCATAGCAGGACGTATTCTGTCATATGTAATGAGAGTAGGAGCCCTTTGACATTTTCTGGAGGAGGTGGTGTCAAAAATCTTAAGCTGATTGAGTCTTTGGTATGGAGCACACTTAGAAAAACTATTAACCTCACAGTTCTGAAGGGAGCATAACAACTACTTCCATCAGCTGCTAAGATTGAATGTATGAATTCTTCTGCTTTCTTGATTCACATTAGAAGGATTTTCATTAAAAGGAATAAAACATGGTGGTGGTGGGGAAGTTAAAATCAGTAATACCTGCTTAATAATGAAAAGATCCCTCCTTCTAATTGGCTAAAAGAGGTACTTATTTAATATAGCAATATGGACTACATGTAGGAGCTACACAGTCATATTAACAGTTTTCTTCTACACCCTAACAAGGTTCAGTATAATTTGATAAATCAAAGAGATTTATCAAATCTCTATCAAGAGAGATTGTATACTAAATCCTTACTTAATTTTTCATGTTATTTCCAAGTTTTAAAACATGGATTATTGGTGATATTTAAATCTAACAGTCGGGAAGGCAAAAAATATGTTAAGAGAACATATTACAAAATAAAATGTATCAGGCAATTTCCTGAAGCCTAACCTGGCACTGGTTCAGTCCTTAAAAATCATACATTCCCCAAGATGTAAGAATTGCTTTAGTTTTTTCGAACTTTTATCTTTGTTTTATCTTTGCTAGACTTATAGCAAGTGTTTTTGCTCTCTGACACTGCAAGGGTCAGTAAGGTACCATCCTGGCCTGGCTGTGTCCTGAAGTAATTTCTCTTGAATTTATGTGTTCAACTTGATTAATCATTATCCTTCTTTTGCACTCTGGCTCTTCACTAATACCACCCTCAACCAAACATGAGAGAGGCTCTTCAACAGGTATTCAAGAACAAAAGCCTCCATAAAAGCATGATGTTCACATGTGCTTTTTGTTTACCTGAAGATATTGCTGCCATTAGTGAATCAGGGAAGCAATGCCACATCAATAACGCCACTTGAATGCCACAGATGAAGTGGATCATATCCTTAGCAGCACTTCAAATACACACATTCACAGAGCATATTGAAGAACAACTATTTGCATTTGGATGGCTCCTCCAGTGGGTTCTCATTTACCTTCATGCTTGGGCACACACTATTTAAATGTACCAGATTACTAAAAGGCATTTATAAAAATTTTCATTTTTCTTCTCTTCAGAGTTGGTTCTTATATTATCACTTTTCTTATTCAAAAGGAACAGTAAAACCTCCCCATTTACTCGCCCACAGTGGGGGCCTTGGATGACTCAAATCAGATTATACTTTTTGTTCAAAGATAGAAAATTACCTGTATGCCACCAGTGTCAGCTTTATAATGGAGGAAATTGGTGTTACACTTCAAGCAGGTCTCTGGACTACCCTATGGCTGGGAAATCCAAAGAGAGTGTACGAAGGAACAACCTACTCTTGTGTGTGTAGAGGTATAGGTCCAAAACAGGCAAAATAAACAGCAAATTAAGTTCAAATTAAGGACCAGTATACCACAGCAGCCATGCTCTAAAAATAATTTTCTTTTTCTTGGGAAAAAAAACCAAACAGACAAACAAAGAAAATAGAAGAAAACATCAGATGTCATAAATTTTTAAATTTAATAATCAAAGCAATTTTAGAAAATAAATTCTTGCTTCATCAGCCAATTACTTCTTAACTACAGTTTACAACAAGCTTGTTTAAAGTATCATATTGTGGTAGCCTCAGGATACACATCACATTGATTAAGTGCTTAGTTCTGTGAATGTATGTGCATTGGCTTTCACTGAAAACAGTTTTGCAGATTGTGTAGTTGATACAATGTTCAGTGCTTGCATCCCTAAAGCAAGGACCTTCTGATTAAGGAAATACAGTTTTTAATTTCACCTAAAATTTCACAGGAAGGTGAATCCATATATCTTTTCTGTACATGGGCTTGTGCATGTGTTCTTGCTCTCCTGATCTCTCCATAGCTTTCAGTGGTACAATTCACACACTCAGTCCATAACCCTTGTGTTCCATGCTGTTCTAGCACTGTTAGACCAGCAGGTAACAGATTTTTACTTAGTGGCATTTTTAGCACTTACTAAGATCTTTTTAAAAACCTCTGCATGTTTACAGAGTCCTTATGAACTACAGCAACAGTTCCTTTTATATTAATCCTATTCCAGTTATGCCATACACTTTCTCAAAAACTTATTGATTAAAAATACCTTAAAATTAAATTAAATCAAAACTAACATTACTAAAATATTAAAGACAGAAGACATCATGGAATTACTACTTCCACTACTTTAGAATATTAAATAAAGTTCAATTCAAATTTATCTAATATTCTAACAAAAGCAATAATTTAAAGAAAACTGCTAGCATAAAGCTCAGCCAATGAAAGGATACTTCTGCTCACAGAAATTGATTTTCCCAGTCACATGAGGGGAGGAGAGCAGTGTACTGGAACCTGTGACTCATTCCTCTTCTTACATATTGAAATACAGACATACCTAATAGCTTCCATTCATTTCACACATAAGAGGTATAATAGACACCAATTTTTTCCAACTAGGAAAAATACTTTTTTCACCCAATAACCACAAATATCAACAACATTCAATGAAAAAGTTTTAATTGATAATTCAGCTATATTTCCTATGAATCTCCCAACAGGGACCTTCTCTGTCAACACTTATTTGTTACTAGAGTTTCACTTTATTAGCCAAGATGTCTTATTCTACAAGAACCTATGCCCTTGAGTATATAATTCATATAAACAACCCTATAGGAATAAATAAGACTATATATATTACACACACACACACACACACACACACACACACATATGTATGTGTGTGTGTGTGACATAAATATATGTGTGTGTGTCTGTGTGTCAGTGTGTGTGTCTGTGTGTCTATGTGTCTGTGTGTCTGTGTCTGTGTATGAATGTAGATGTGCACATATATGGGGATGAATTTTCTCTAGATGTTTCTTTGGAAATGACATTTCTTGTTTTGAATTCTTACAATCTCCTTCTGTACAACATTGCCCATAAAGCTAGTAAAAATGAATGTTGATGACACTGCAGTCCTTATGGTTTTTCTGATTCTATGTGAGGCGATTTATTCAATGTATTGTTTCCATCTTGGAATAACTGTATTTTACTATGAAGTCTGGTAACGTCTATTCAAATTCTCTCCATGTATTACGAAGTACAGTTCCTTAGGAAGGGAAAAGTATCCAGAAAGTTAATCATGGCCACTATAGGCTACAACATCTCCATAAATAGAGAATTAAATGATTCTGCAGTTCTACAATTTGGCCTTTTAACAGTAGAACAAATAACATTTATCAACTAAACTTGTTTTCTGGATTAATCTGGATTAATTTGTAATCTGGATTATCTAGATTTTGCCTCTCGGTCCATGCCACTACAAAAATTTCTAGCCAAATAAGAGAAATTTTACAGAATACAGATTAACAGGATGGATTATTTTGTTGTTAGTAATCAATTTTCATCTCAAGTCATGAATTCATCACTCCTAGGTGTATAACTTCTGAATTTATATACAATTGTAAAAATAACTCCTGATCTTGGCGAGATACTATTATGGTGTGCATAGAAGGGCTCACGGAAGAGGGAGGCTAAGTTAGAGGATTTATTAACTTTCAGTAGTATATAGTCTTTATACTAGTAGTTTCTTACATTAGTAGAGTTATAGAATAATGAAAGCGAAGGGACTTCCAGAGATCTACTCCAGCCTTCTGCAGAAAGCCAGATTAGCCTCAAAATTAGATCAGGTTGCCCAGGCCCATGTCCATGAAAATTTTGAGCATGTCCAAGGACAGAGATGTTCACAGCATTCCTGTGCACCTATTCTAGTACTTTACCACCCACAAAGAGAAGAATTATTTCCTTCTGTCTTACTCAAATTTCCATTCTATTTCCTGCCTCCATCTTAAAAATCACTCATTAGATGATGGAAGACAGCAGTTAGATTTCGCTTCTTCCTTTGGCTTTCTCTTCCCCGCTGAGCAAACCCATAGCCTCTCCTTATGCACTGTCTGCCCCAACCATCCGCTAGACTGTCAGTCTGCCAGTGTCTTTCTCTGCAGCGTGGTGACTGCAGTTATTCTGAAACACTGTACCTAGAGCATGTACAGGGGAACCCTACAACATTTAGTAAATATTTTCTTCCTGTCCCTGCCACAACAAGACGCATGCCTTAAAACGCCAAGTGGGATGTTATGCACATTTCAGGTCATATCCTTAAGTTGCACATATTTCAGCAAATATAAAAAATCAAGTGACTCTTTGGTAATTTCTACAAGCAAAATCTATGGCAGAGAGCAGTAAACATATCAAAAGAAGTTGGTTTGCAATAGTTTTTCAGATACTGGAAAATGTGTTTTCTTCATTTAGACTAATGAGCAGGGAGTCATCATACTCATTTGTTACTATAATAAAGAAATTAGCAAGCAATTTATCCAGTGAAAATTTGTTCTGAGAAATAACTTATTTCCTAGTAAGAAACTGTTTTCCTATCTGCTAAATGATTAAGTAGAATGGCAGCAGTGTGCTATTTTACTTAATCATTTTGTACAGCTGATTATAGCAAGGAATCTTCTATATTGTACCACATGAATGATAACCATTCACTGAACACAGAAAATTAAAGAACTGAAATCAATTTTATGATTTCTGGTAGTTTTCTGCCATGAAACTGTAGCTGGAATGACACTGAAACATTGAAATTGAGGAGGATTATGGTATGTGACATTTAAAGTCTTGCATGCTATGTGGAGATAAAACAGTATACAGGAGGCAATTGTCATCTTCCTAAGCAAAAGGGTCAGCCAGATATGAGAAATAATCATTACTCATAGGTCTTATGAAGTTCAATTCCAGAGAAGGATCTGAGAGATATTTTCTGAATTTTCAGAAATCGAAGCACACTAGTATTTTCTAAAGTGAATGTTACATAGTAGAGGGAACCACCCTTAATGGGTTACTCTTGAATTGTTCCTTAGTCCCTTCAGTCAGAATATGTCTCAGAGCAATTCTCAGTATTTATTTTTTAATGTTTTTAATCAGTTGTTCCAGTTTTGTAATCAATACTGTAATGCTATTTCATGACACAAAAAAAGGTCATTGTTTTAACCATTGAACAAATATGAACTGAAATAGAATTTTCAGAAGTCCACTTATTCCTACAAAGGAAGTTAGTCCGAAATTAGCAGAACTTCACACAAAACTGCTGTGAGGAGTCATGGCTTCCAGGACCACAGCATTTAGGTTGCATCCAGACTACCAATGAGTAGTGCCACATCTTGGACATCTCTTCATGGACAGATATTTTCATGGACAATCCATAACTCCAACAAATGCCATATGAGATGTTTATGTTTTGTTAATTTGGATTTTAGCTGCTGAGGAACAAGTTTTGCTCTGTTCAATATGGGGCTTAAAAAATAATGATCTTTGTAAAAAAAATCATTTTAGCTAACTAATACCCATTTCCTAGTCATCCATTTTTTAAAAATGTGTTTGACCAGTTGTTTGGGGTTTTTTTTTCCTTCCCCTTAAAGTTTTATGAGCAAATTCACAGAACTACCATGGTGGCATTATCTTTCAACCTCTGGACCTTTGTGATTGGTTGTTCAAGGTGTACAAGGTCTGATATCTTAATTATTTTTTTAATACAGATATATACTGCATTCAAGTGGAATATGTCTTCTAGTGAGAATGATCATAAATATGGGCCTAAAGTTATCTGTTTAGATATTCAAAGTTTAATGAGTTAATTTATGGAGTAGAAGATGGCTCAGACCCTTAATATCAAGTACTAAGCAAAAGTCTTAAGACTCTTATAATTAATTAGGATTTGGATTCTCCCAAGTTCAGATGTGAACTGAATATGGAATTTCATCTGAAGAAACAAAAAATTAAACAACAATTAATTCACTTAAGCAGGCAACAGCTAGCTGTTTCTGTATGGTGTCTAACAGTATAGATAGGTACCACCCTTTAATGTTTTTTTTTTAGGAAAAGTATGCTCATTTCTCCATGTCCAAGTTGTTTCTTTTTTTTCTTTCCAGGATTTCATTCAAAGGCAAGAAGAGCACTGGAAAGTAAGTAGTATTCAACGTAAATGTACTAAAGAAATTATCAAAGACTACTATAAAATGCTTTTCCAATTTGCCCAGTAAGTGGGCTGAATTTTTGCTGCAATGATCTTGGACTACTCAACTTGGAAGGTCCTATAGAATATATTAAGTATCTATCTGTTAGTTTAGAACAGTGAAGAATGAACTTGTAACTGTACATAGAGACTATTTTCTGAATAAGCAAAAGTAGTGTCTATGAAACAGTTAAAAGTTACATACAGAAAATACATTTTTTATCTTCAAGGGTGAAGTTAGGCCTTTATAACCTATATAAGGTTCTATGAGTTAGGTATACACCCACAAAGAAGATGTGATTTTTTTTTTCATTTATGGTACTGAAAAACACACCCACCTGAAATTTTCTGTGCTGATTAACATGACAGTATCTGCCAAGGCTCACCACATAGGTCCTATCTAAACAAAAATTTTAGATATTGGATACTTGAAATCTTAGAAGGTAACAAATTTTCTAGTCAATCCTTATTTATTGATCAATGTAACCAGGGCTATTTAAAACCAAAGAGAAAATAATTACTAGAGAAAAAAAGATCAATTACTTTCATAACTATTTTTTCTCCAGCAATGGAGATTCTGAGCCAAATTCACATTAAATGTAATTGCACTAACCTCATTTGAATTACAGTGAGATTTACTGGAATCTAAACTAGTCCTTACCTGTAAGTATGTAGACGTGTAATAGGTGGCCCTGCTCTCAGAGTTGGAGGGAAGTCATCTGTGGAGAACACCTTTGTTAATTGACAATTGAGCCCCTACATCATATCCAAAAGCTCAACGGGACACTTATCTCCATACTCTTTATAGATAGTCATGTCTCAAAATATTTTTCATGGATTATCACACTTCAAAAATCATGCACAGTTGACATCTTTCTGAGACATAATGGGAAATATTTTCTCCAAGAAAAATCAGGGCCTCTGCACCAAAATCAGTTGTTTGGCAAAGGAAGGTCATTTTAATTCATGCTGCTATACAGCAGTGTAGCATCTGGTGATGAAGGATAACCACATCCTAAAAAGCATTAGCAAGAGTTTTACATGTGGCAACTATTTTCCTCTGTTTGTAAAGCTACAGATACCACTATGTCCAATTTTGCCCCTCTTAGCAACACCTAATTATAAGGAAGAAAGTCCTCATGAGACCAGTGAAGCATGGGAATGGTTGCACAGAGAAGCCTTGAGGTCCCCATCCCTGGAGATATTAAAATTCTGATTGGGAAAGGCCCTGAGCAACCCAGTCTAACTGTTAAACTTGTTCCTGGTTTTAGAAGTGGACTGGATGAAACAATGTCAAAGAGTCCCTTCAAACGTACATTGCTCCATGATTCTTTTGCATTTCAGCAGTGTTGTGAAGAAACATTCCTGCATGTTTTAAACTAATTAGCTCTGAATGGAACACAGTCTACCAGCATCATGATCCACATTGTAGGATAATCTCAAGCATGTGTGTACTTCATTTAGAGCATCGTACTGGTGTATTAGACTGCAACAGAAACTCACCATTTTAAACATCTTCATTATATCTGCAGTATACTGCAGTCAGTGATGAGAAGGCATACCAAGGAAAAGAACAGATTACATCTGCATAGCAGAGACTTCCATGAGCCTTAGTACACCTTTTTTTTTTTCTTTTCCCTGAACAGATCACCCTGGCAAAATGTCCAGGCACAGTAAGAATATTTTTAGTTACATGTCTTCTATCACCAAGTACATTTTCATCTCATGCCCTCTACTGAATTTGATTTATTTAACAAAGTTAACAGGAAATAACAGTTGAGTTGTTTGAAATAGGTGCTGCACTCACACTGAGAATTGATGTTAAAAGGGTAAGTGAATCCAGTGTCAGTTGTAAACTGTGCACCATCTACAGAAGAAGTCAGTGAGTTCTGCTCACAAGAAGTGATGTCTAGACAAGAATACTGGCCCCCAAAAAGGCCAACATTGACCGTACAGCTATGTGTTGATATGAAAAGTAGAACAAGACATGTGAAATGCTAATATTTGGTGCCTTCATCTAATGCGTTTAGAATTATCTTGTTGACTAAAATCAGGTCAAAAGCAACTCAGTAAAAACACAAAAATTTTCACTGTTAAATTAAGAATATGCATCTTCTAAACTCACGGGAGACCATGGCAACACTTGGTCTTAACTTTTCTTTCACAACCAGCCTCATATAACTTCTGAAGAAGGACCCCAATCATTCACAGTTCCATAAATCCCCTCAAAAAGCACTAACAAGCCACCACTGCAGAACCTTCCATAGTCTGTACCACATATTCAGGTGGAACCTCCTATGAGTCTGTTCCCGCCCATTGCATGTTGTCCTATTTCTTGGCATGACCAAGGAAAGCCTGACTCCATCTTATTGACACCCTCGCTTCAGATACTGACAGACATTGATGAGCCTCCCTCTCAAGTCATCTCTTCTCAGGGCTGAAGAGGCTCGACTCCCTCAGTCTTTCGTCCTAAGAGAGATGCTTCAGTTCCCTGACCATCTATGTAGCCCTCTGCAGAACCAGCTTCAGGGGCTCCATGTCTCTCTTAAGCCCAGAACTGGACACAGCACTCCAGATGTGGCCCCACTGGGGGTGACTAGAGGGGTAGGATCACCTCCTGCAATCTGCTGGAAATGTTCTTCTTGATGCACTTCAGGATAACATTGATGTTCCTGGCCACAGGAGCACACTGCTGGCTCATGGACAAGTAATCGCTTATTTCTCAGCCTTAGGAACAGTACAGGGGACCACTTCACTAGTAAGGCTGCAGCAATGGCTGGGATTCGTGTATAAAAGCAATACCTACACATTGTGAAGGGAGGCGGGAGTGATGGAATTCAGTCTGTGAAACCACTTTCTTGGGATAAGCACTGCCATACTTACGGAAAGGATAGGTTTTCCTCCAGGTCCATGGGGAATGAAAATGGTGCCACTGAAAGACCCAGATGCCTTACAAGATGCTATGAGCCAATTCATCTCCCCGCTCCATGGTTACTATGGTTAAATGGTAAAATACTGATTAAATAATTAGTTTCCATGCTTTATTTCATGAAGCTCTTTCCTACACAAACCCCTATATGACCGTTAAAGGGGAAAAGATCCTGCAGTGTACTTTAATGCTGCTACCAGCTGTATTCATTGTAACATGGATTTTCAGTCAAAAATCAAGACATGTTTGTGAAACACAGACTACCATTCTAGAACAAAGTACATAACTAGACCCACACAGGCATGACCACAAAATTAACCTTCAGAGAAAAAGAGAGTCAGCTACTGGAGTACTGCTTTATCTTAAAAGAAATAAAAAATCTTGTGGCTGACAAGTAAACATGAAGCTACAGTAACACCATATATTTGAAGAGTTCCAGATCAATATAAAGCTATATGCCTTGTATGTTGAAGCAGCTACATTCAGTGGTAGGTGTCATTTGTATTTTTAATATGGTTTATCTTTAGTTCAATTAGAAATATTTGGATGGAATGCCCACCTAATCATTTTATCAATACAAGTCTTTACTGTCAGCAGTCGATCAGCAGAAACACAGACAAACAGAGATAAGAATTTAGTCTTAAAAATGAAATTACCTCAGTGATACCTTAATTATATTGCAGTGTATTATGCTTTAGGTAATTTCTTTAGTTGTGTATGCAACTTTTAAACTTATATTAACCTCTCTGGGTGGGAAAATGACTGAGAGTTGGAACAGCACAGAGGGAAAGGATGTGCTTCAGTGTTGCATTATCCCCTATATTTGTTGTTTTTTTTTTTTTAACCAGAGAGCAACAGCTTCGATCATAACTATGCTAAAGAAATCTGCATTTGATTATTTTTAATGCACAGTTATTTATCTCTTGCTGACATAACAATGTTAATATGAAAACAAACATGACTAATGTATCACTGAACTGCATCATATATATTTACATGAGAATAGGTACTCTGCATATTTAGAATGTCGCTAGAAGATGCATGTAGCAATACACAAATTAAAGATCAATTAAAGCTTTTTAGGTTTTCAGCTACTGTTTTATGAAAAAAGGTTATAGCACAGACACTAGAGAATATATAACATTTAATTAAAAAATGAAACACTTTGTTAATTTAGAAGAAAAATTTAACTACCTTTTTCTTCCCAGTGTCAATACTTTGAGCACACTTTCAATTAATATTTTCTGCTATACTGCTTACAAACACTTAAAAGAAGACATGCTGTAAATCTAGTCCCCTAAACCATTTTAAAAAGGATGCCATTCTGTTTTAATAGGAAAATGTTATGCACTACATAATACGAAAGTGGTGGCAGCAGCTGTGAGTTCTCTAACAGAGGTTTGCAAACACATCTAATCTAATTGATGAGCTTTTGTTTAAACATGCATTGATATGCATCCTGTGATGCATATAGTTGCAAAGGATCACAGCAATATACGGCCCAAGTGATCTGCCTGTGATGCTGAAACAACTTTATATGACTGAGGATATGAAATATCTTTATTAATACTACTTTCACACAAAAAAAGAACCCAATAGCAAAAAACCTAACCAAGATCGCTAAATAATTATATATCACTGGGCTCATTCTAGTTTCCATTGAAACCTACCATTCAATTCATACCAATTTTAACAGAATGATCAGGATCACTGTGGACAAACATTTATCCTCTGTGTTTTGGAACACACAATTTAAAAACCTGATTTGAAATCTGCCATTACTGCAAGCAACTGACACAATCTTACATGCTCAGGCACATGTAAAAATTATATATTTCACATTGTCACCTGAGATAACACCATGATTTGCAAACATAACAATTCTTCATGTGATTTTGCTTTGTTGCAAACATCTTTCTTGCATGTTGCTCAGAACTGAGAAAAAGCTAACACCTTTGCTTTATTATTAATGAAAATAAATTAGATTTCTCAAATATATGATCAGAAAAGAGTTGATTTTATAACATTTCTCCAAATTCAAATATATTTTTCTGGAAAGCAATGACACACCAGAGAAACTCTGTGTCTACTCTGTGCCACTGATATTCTGGGTCATCTTTATAGAATAAGCAGTAGGAATACAGCTTCAGAAATATAGGTATTAAATAGTTTGTTTCTTCTTTTTTTCAAGTATTGTTTCAAGATGTTTGAGGGCTCAACGTGTGTCAGTAATTTTAATTGACAGATTGCTTTTTTCTCAATATATGGCTTACGCAAAGCTTTCCTCCAAATATAAATAAAAGTCCACTTGGAATTTACTGTGGGTATATTTTGGTGAATTCTATGTTTCTTTGGAATATAGAAAAGCAATTCTTCTTGCTCCCACATTATGGAAACCGATTTAAAACAAAACAAAACAAAACAGAACAGTAAGCATGTTGTAATTCAGGGAAATTGCAGAAAATTCCTAGGTGAGAGGGAAAGAATGGGGTCTGTGGTTTACCATGGTGCCTTGTTCTCTATGAAAATACTGAAAAAATGGTTCATCACAGGGAAAACTCTGAATATTGCATGAAACAGCGAAACAGTAATTTTCATTCTCACCTTGATCTGTGAAAAGAACAACCATTGTAAAACTTCAGTTTGGGAGGATATATGGTACAGTTAAAACAGGACTTTTTCACATAGAGAACTTGAAGGAAAACAATTTCCAACATAAGTATTTTATTTGCAATTAATCCAATCAGAGACCTTTATTTGGTTTGAGTGTTGGTGGGTTTTTTTCTGAAACCTCTTGTAGCTAATTTTGAATTCATCAGGAAGATCCTTCCGTTATCTCGTTACAGCTCTACTTGCAATTCTCTTGCAAAGCAGTAATTTTTGGCATAGTTTGTACCACCTTTACAGATCAATTCAGCAGCTCCCTCTCTCTTCTAAGGCAGAAGTTGCTGTTAGCTCCCTGCACTGCAGTGCAATGCAGCCTAAGAACCAGCAGTACCAAGTGTGTTTATCTGAATATGTTTCTCTTGTGTTGTACTAACCTCTGCAATCCATCCCTCCCGCCTCCATCAGAGATAGACTCATCAGCGTCCTAATCCTTTAAGGGAGGGAGAGCAGGATACTATCAGTCACAGAGAAGCCTCTGGATGATCTCAGCAGCTTTCCATCAGAAGATCTCCCTCCTCCCTACCTATCTTTATATGCTTCTTTCTCATCTCTTCCTTCTCTCCTCAGCCCCCTCCTTTCGGTACAGACGTGTCCTGGCCGCCCCAGCCAGCATGACTCAGCTCCCACCCTCACTCCCCACTCACAATGCGTCCACAGTGTTTTACAGGATTAGGGTCCCAAGACTAATCAGTGACCTCCATGTTCTTTTACCTCCATGTTACCCAGCCCTCCAGTCCCTGTGGTGCCCTGCCTCCGCTCAGCACTGTGAGACCAGCTCCTATGCCTCGTTGAGATCCTCAATAGTCTTTAAATTAGGTGAAGGTTGTTTCAAAAAAACTCACCATCCCATAGTTCTTCCTAACCCTGGGACTTGGATTATAATTTTCCTGACTGTGACTTGTCCCCACTCCCCTACCCACACACTATCGGAGGCATGTCGAGACGTAAATTCCCAAAGCACCCAGGAAAGCAGGAACTTGGTGTGTTTTGGGAAAGTCCTCTCCTAAAGCTGCAGGGAAGGGAGTTCCCCGCTGGCCCTTAAGGGTCACGAATGCTAAACTATTCTCCCAATGCAGTCAATGTGAGTTACAATCCTTGAAGGAAATCCACCGTGAGAAAAGCAACAGTGTTTTCAAAACCACTTAAATTGATTGTTTTCTTTCTTCTCTCTTTTCCCACCCCCTTCCTTTTCTGTTGCAAGGTCTGAAACCCTGACTGTTCCCTTCTTAACAGATCTTAGTTCCCTCAGGAGCTGGAATTGACAGTGTTTCGGTACCTCTGATTTTCCTCGCCATCCTTACCGCTAGGACATCTACAAACTTGTTTCTTCAAGCATCTAGAGTCTGCGAACCTCGACATCCCTTGTTTTTGCCCCCCTAGCGTGCAAAAGTTCTGCCAGCTTTAATATGCCAGTCAGCTTCTAAAGCAGAGGTTAGACGCTCACACCGCCTCGAATTTGTGCAAACTGCTCTCTCGGTACAAAGAGCGAGCGATATCTGGATGGAGCTGGAGTGAGCAGCAGCCGAGCACAGACTGCTCACGCTCACCGTGGAGGTGACAGGGATCCCTGCACTCCTGTCCAACGCTCGACCTGCCCCGAAATAGCTCTGTGTCCCCTCCCCTATAAGTTCCGTGGAAAAGTCTAAGTCAAGCATGCAAAAAAGAAAAGGAAAAAAAATTTTAAAAAGAAAAGGAAAAGTTGCCCGGGAGCAGTCACGGCAGCCCGAGTGCCCGGAGCATCACTTACCACGGGCAGGCGGCGGAGAATCGTGGCAGCTCCCTCCGCTACCGCTACCGCTGCCTCCCTTCTCGCGGCGAGAGGCTGCGGGAGGGAACGAGAAGCCTCCCGGAGGAGCCGCCAAGCGTGACAGACCAGAGGAGGGGCGGACTGGAGGGCTGTGTGGGCTTCGCGTTGCGGTGGAGCCTCTGCGGCACTGCCAGGGAGAGAGAGGGAGCGGGCGCGCGCGGCGGGAGGCGCGGGGCGGGCGGCGGCCGCCACCATCAATAGCCGGAGGCGTGGGATATGGGGAGGGCGATCCCCACTGCACGCAGCGGCCCGAGCCGGCGGAGGGGAGGCACAGAACCACCCCCAGCGCGGGCAAGGCTAGGAAGCCTCCGTGAAAACAGGGCCCTTTTTCCCACCAGAAGGGAAAAACAAAGATAGTGACTCTCACGCATGCAGTTTATTTCAGAAGACAGTGTTTGATGAGAGATGAGGATAGGAAAGAGGATATGAAATTGTTTGTTTCAGAACAGGTTGCAACAGGCCAGATGATCACCCAGAGATCACTGTATCCTTCCCCCTTACTCTCGTCCCAGAGTGCGGGCCATGAACACTTTGCACCAACAGTGTGAATGTATGATCCAAATGCAAAGACTGAGAGTGAAGACCAGGGTGAAAATAAGTGATGTAGGAAGTCCCAGGAGTGATATTCACTTTCCTGAGTGGAAAAATTCCTGACTAGGAGAAGTGTGAAGCATTAGAACTGATTGCCCAGAGTGATGGTGGACCCAAATGATACATGGCTTCTAAGAAAACATCAGAAAAGCATATATGGATAGACTAATTATTCATTTTGACACAAATGGGTAATTAAGATTAGCTTGTGAAGTCTTTTTTTGGACCATATAAAGTTACTATGTTTATTACCATGATCAACATATTTTTAATGCAGTGGTATCAAAGACTGAAAGCTATATCATAACTTTGTCACACTGTGTTAATACCCACTGCAGAGCAAAGAAAATTAATTTAGTTCTTCCTTTATGATTATGTACATTTACCTGCAATTGCACTGGTAAAGTATGTAATATGACAAACACAGTGGTATTGCCAAAAAGTGAAAGTGAAGAGAGCAGGTTGGACTCGATATTGAAACTACTTCTAAAAATCAGCAAATATTCAATGAGTTCTACTAACAAACATGGGACTTTGATTCACCTTTCCAAAATGTGTTACACCATGATTAATACCTGCAGTAGAAAGGTAGGATAATGGGCAGGTACCATCATTGCCCCTGCACATGCCTAGCGTGTCTTCTACAGAGTTGTAATTTTTTATAGCTCATCTGCCTTTCAGTCTTCCTGTCAATATTTGTGAGCTTATATGCATATTTTTGTATGCTTTGATATAGTTTTCTTGTCCTCTGTTGTTAAGCAAGAGAGTCAAACAGCAAAGGAAACTAGCTTATTGATTGGTTACCCAGGGGAAAACTAAATGAACTATGCATGGAGTGCTGTCAGGTGTGAAACACAAGCAGAGAAACAGAAAAGAAATACCTATTACTTTTCTGTCCCTTTCAGTAATCCAACCATTAGAAAATTGCACCTTGTGTCACAAAACAGTAAATACACTAAACTTGTCATGTACAATACACAAGAAGAACATATATTCCAAATTTTTCCTACAACAGCAAAAGAAAAGACTATTGGTGCTACAAAAATAAGAACAGAGGTAAAATGTTATTTCCATCCATTTACTGTTGATTATCTAAAAGGAACATTTCTCTGTATGAAATGTATCTTAAGCCAACCCTACTGTATTTACTAAAATGAAATTACTAGGACCAAGTTCCTGAGAAAACCTAACAACTACAAAGGAAAAAAACACCACAACTACATTTAGGTTTTGATTATATAGGACTAAAATATTAAGAAATCACTGTGATAAAAGCACAATGAAAAGACACAAGATTTTTTTTAACCTTACCTTCAGATTCCACTGAGAAAGGGCCACTACAGCAGCCACCTCTCTCCTCATCTACAGCATTAGAGAGAAGGATGTTCATAAGATAGGTTTGTGGGCATTTTTTAGTAAAAAGGCACATAGGATTATACAAAGAGTTTTGTCCACAGAAGGAAAGGTGTGCAGTTTCATAGTTAAACTGATGCTACCACTGTGCTTCTACTGCAGAGATCAGTTCTTCCATTTATACTTCATTCTGTCACTTTCTTATCACCAGCTTTATTGTTTGTGTAGCTTCAGGTTAAAATGGGTTGATGAATAGTATAAAACTGGAAACCAAAGGAAAGTATGTCAAATTGGGATGAGTTTTCAGCTAGTGAATCAGTGACTGATTCACTTGTCTCAGATCGAGTTAAGCCAGTCCTGAGCCTTCAGAACACATATAGGACTGATTGTCCCAGCTGAGATACGTTGCTGTGGGAATGTGAAGCATGACTGACATACAACTGCATAATGTCTCTTCACTCTGTTTCCTGTCCACAGGGAGTATTTGTATGAAAGGAAAAAATTTCTCCCCCACTTCAGACTGGGAGGAAGCAGGTCTCATTCCTACCATCAGGAAATGCTACCTGCATACCAGCAAGTCTTCCAAATAGATGGAAAAAATGTCTCTCAAGTTTGAGAATTTTATGTAGAATATCTCTGTTTTCCTTGTTTCTGGATGTGATGGCTTAGACCTTTCTGAAATTTACCTCCAAGAGTACTCTTTCATATCAGACATAAAATTTTATCTTTATATGCATTCAATTAAGCTCATACTTCCTGCTCTGCCAGTTTTCTGTAGAGACTGTACAACACATCTAGACTTTTCCATTTACATCTATCACAGACTCAACAACACAGTATTTATTCCTAGTGAATGACCCTAGAATATGAGCACATACTCATTGCATTCCTCCAACAGGACCAAACCAAATATGTTGTCTCCAACCGATCAAAACGCAAAAAAACCCCTTACTAACATTATTTTGTAAAGGAATTGAAAAATGCAGACCTATGACTCTAAAAAATTATTTATTCCATACTGGTTTTAAAAGTACATGGCAAAAAAAAAAGTCTGTGTTAAAATACTGTAGATACTTTGTTACCATTACTAATTTTTTATTTATTTTAACTTGCACTTTAAATGCTTTTCTGTGATACATTAGTTTTGTTTCTCCATTATTTCTTTTTCAGGATATAAATATAAAGTAATATCTAGCTATAGAACCATGACTTAAAATAGCAACTAGCAACAATTTATAGCATTTCCCTTGAAACCAAAGATAAATGCTTCACAGAACCAGGATCTCACAGTACACTACATGTTTCTTTTCCACAAGTTCCACGTTTATCACAAATTCAATCCCACAAGTAATTTCCTGGCTAATGTGAAATGAATAGAATACAGATGTAAAGTGCATAGAAGTATTTAATGTTACTCTTCAGCAAGAGGTCAAGGACCCACAGGAGTCCTCTGAGCTGCTGTGGTAAACAGCTTACGTCAAACACAAAAGCACTTCAGTATTCTATTCTATAAAGTGTATAAACATTTCAGACTACATCCATGCACAGTGACTTAACAGTGCAGAAAGAGTAATTTGGACATCCCTTTATTTCAAATAAGTAACAGCAAGAGACCAGAATCAAGCAAGAACAAACTCCAATTCTGAAGATAATGACAGGAGTTAAAAGTAGGTCTATATAAAATACACAGCAGTGAAAATGGATGATTCACTGTGGTCTACAATAGAGTTTTGTGTAAGAAGTGGAAGAAAATGAGCATCATTAAACACATCAAGTGTGCTTTGCACTGGCATTGCTCATTCTGCATTAAATTAATTAAAATAATCTGATTTTCCTGGAATTGTTCTCCCCTCCCTTTCCCTCCCCTCTCCTCTCCTCTCCAAACCTCTCCTCTCTGAATCTCTCCAAACCAAACCCCTCTGAAACTCACCAAACCTCTCCTCTCCAAACCTCTCTGAACCTCCCCTCCCCTTCCTTTCTCATGCTCTTACCCTACACTAACAGGGCTAAAATATCAAGAAATAATATATATTCCATTGAGTGATTTTAAATGTCAAAAACTGTATTTAGAAAGAGAATACATTCTACTTGCTCATAAGCTAAAAACCATTACTGTTTAAGATAAAAAATGCTCCATGAAACAAAGAAACAAAGAGTTCATGAAATTCATGAACACCACATCCATGTTACAATTGGATCAGGTGACTCCCCCATTAGACACATAATTTTCTCCTTACAGGAAAGATGAAATTCCATTTTTGTATTGTTTTTATCTGGAGTTTGTCCATTCTAAGTGGAATAGCTGATGCTATTTGTACTGGTGTGGAAAGGCACAACCAAGTGTATCTGCTGTAGAGTATAGAATGCTGCTTTTATTAAGGCAATTCCGTTCAAAGGAATCAAATACATGAATCAAATCTTGCTCTCTTTTGATTAATTATCACTTGGAATTGGAAGTAGTTTCTGCAGCATAAGGGCAAAGACCTTATGGCTGTTCACTTTGAAGGGAAGTGTTCAAAAAAAACCTACAGTAGCTGAAAGAAACAGGAAAGAACATAAAATTTGGTTTAGAATTTCCATCCATAAACACAAAGTGAATCCTTGAAACAGGTCTTTTATCCTGTGCTGCCACTATTTATAGAACTAAATAATTAATTTTTTCTCTGTACAAAGGGAAGTAAAAGCATAGACTTGGTGCAAATAGGTGAAAATCTGTACTAAATTATGCAGCAAGAGACGTTCTAGTTGCTGTGATTTTATATTTTTGTACAACACACAGACAATTATGTCAGAGGTGCAAACCAGCAAAACATGCTAGTTTGCACACGCTGATGGAAAATATGGAAAATATTGTACGTGGTAGTACTATTCTATTGGCCAAATTAACATGAATGTGGAAGCATATAAGCAAAAGCTGAAATTACAGTGAAACTAAGTAAGCATCACAGCATCCTATTTTCATACTTCTTTCTAGGACACTTCATGCAATCCTCCTTGTTTTGTAAGTCACATCCAGTTTGCAAACATCCTAGAAGCATTCATGAGCCCTGGAAACAAAGACATTTTACAAGACCCCAGGAGAAGGGCTGTGAGTTATAAGCAAGTTAGGAGTGATGTAATGGACAGCAACTCTAGAAATGCTTTCTACTCTAGTACCAGGAGCCAAATCTTGATGCCATTTAAATTAGCAGAGATTTTGCATTTTGGCAGGAGTAGAGCTGATCAGCAAAACTGCTTAGGAGTAATGAGTACTTGTGGTTGTGTGCAAATAACATGTTCCAAGAAAATGTCTCCTTTTAAATGTAATTCAGTAAAGCACTTAAAAAATAGAGTGAAGTTAGGCATGCCTGTAGAGTCCATTCATTAACCTACTTCTGATTCAAAGAATAAGGAAGCTCGTAATGGTTTACGCAAAATTCTATCTGAGTCACCAACATAAATCTAAAACCTTCCAAACGAATAAAATATAAATTAAAAACCCGCACCCATATGTAAATATAAATTATATAAATATAAATATAATTAAAATAAATAAATAAATAAATAAATAAATAAATAACTATATTTATGTGTGTGTGTGTGTGTGTGTGTATGTGTGTATATATATATATATAGATATATAGATATATATATATATATATAGACACATCCTCTTCCCTAGGGAAGTGGTCACAGCACCAAGCCCACATTTACAAAGCTACAGTTACCATGTCATCTCTGAAAGACAGACTTGAAACATCTGGTTTCTCCCAGTGATCAATTATTCATGTAAGGGGGAAGGAGAGGGGATGTTTCTAAGTAAATATTCACATGACTAGCAACCCACCAATATGAGTAGATACTTCACACTGGCATTTCTAAAGGATGTTTATTTTTCAGTCTTCCTTCCCTGAGGATGTCTTGTCATATACAAATTATAAAATTGTGCCTAGCCAAATAGTTGGCAAAATAAATCTAAAAGTGCCTAGTAAGTATTTTCTAGTTTAGATAATTAACTAATACATGTTCCCAATACACGTATTAAGATTATTCTACTTCTAGGCAATACAATTTGTTTTACCTTTTCCTTGAATAATTCTTCCAACTGTCTTTTACAGTTTTTCAATTAGTTTTTTTCTCTGATACTATTTTTAATATTAGGAACGCTTAGTTCTCAAAATGGGAAAACTTGTATGAAAAGCTCATCTGAAGTCAAATTTATTTTACCTCAAGGGTGTCACAGGTTTTATAACCAAAACTGATGAACTCATAATGGAGCATTACAATTTTACATAAGTCTCTATTTTTAAAAAGAGGAAAGTGGCAATTTTAAATAAAAAAATCTAGGGAAATAAAGCACCAAATAGGAAGTATTCTCCTGAAAGATTTCTGACTTGTGATGTTTCGTACACAAGTCAATGACTTTATTTAGATTAATCACTGTTTTTACAGAGATATGCAGCTGCAACTTTTCTCCTACTTAACAACTTACAAATTATTGAGCTAATTTCATTTTTGGTTGAGATCACATACATAAAATATAGTAGTATATAAATATGATTACAGGAAGAGAAGATACAGTTTTCTTCATCTAATGATGTTTTTCTGAAAACACACATTCAAATTGTGAATTTTGTTGCTAGGAGCAACACCATACAAAGTATTCTCTCAGCTGCTTTAGTCATTACAGCTCTGTCTACTTATCATCATATGTATTCTCTACATATAACGTACTCACTACTAATTTTATTTTCATAACCTTCCAAGACAACAGTTCCTTCCAGAAAACCCACAGAGACATCCAAATAGTTGCCCCGTTTGAGTAACATATTCGGAAATGAATGATGTCAGAGAAGAACAAAAGCAGAAAACAACAGAGTTTAGTTAATAATTTTTTTTTCTAGGACACTAAAAATAGCACCTATATGCTTCTATTTGAAATTCTCTGGCTCTAAAATGGAGGAGCTTTTGACTGACATTGAGTATTTTGGCAGATGTGCTGCATGAATACACATTCAAGAGCTTATTGCCAAAGTAAAAGGAGTCAACTACTCTAAGAAAACTGGGACTGCTGGATCTGGGGAATTCTGGGAAGTTACTGATAGGTAATATGATCCATCTGTATCATCAAGTCCAACTCCTTGCCCTGCACATCACCACCCCAAGAATCACACTATGTTCCTGAGAACATTGTCCAATTGCTTCTTGAACGCAGACAGGCTTGGTGCTGTCCCTGGGCAGCCTGTTCCAATGTTCATGGGGGAGCTGGCAGAAGAGCTTGCCAAGCCGCTCTCCATCATCTCTCAACAGTCCTGGCTCTCTAAGGAGGTCTCAGTTGATTGGAAGTTGGCAAATGTCACCCCAATCCACAAAAGGGTTGCAAGCAGGACCCTGGCAACTATAGGCCTGTCAGCCTCGGTGCCTGGCAGGCTTATGGAGCAGATCATCCTGAGTGCAATCACACAGCACCTTCAGGATGGACAAGGGATTAGACCCAGCCAGCATGGGTTTAGGAGGGGCAGATCCTGTCTCACCAACCTGATCTCTTTTTACTATCAGGTGACCCACCTGGTGGATGAGGGGAAGGCTGTGGATGTGGTCTATCTGGACTTCAGCAAGGCCTTTGACACTGTCTCCCATAATATACTCCTGGAAAAGCTGGTAGCCCATGGCCTGGACAAGTGTACCCTCTGCTGTGTTAGGAACAGGCTGGAGGGCCGGGCCCAGAGAGTGCTGGTGAACGGAGCTGCATCCAGCTGGCAGCTGGTCACCAGTGGTGTTCCCCAGGGGTCTGTGTTGGGTCCAGTCCTGTTTAACATCTTTATTGATGATTTAGATGAGGGGATTGAGTCCATCATCAGCAAATTTGCTGATGACACCAAGCTGGGAGGGAATGTTGAACTGCTGGAAGGCAGGAGGGCTCTGCAGAGGGATGTGGATAGACTTGAGAGATGGGCTGATTCCAATGGGATGAAGTTCAATAAGGCCAAGTGCCGGGTCCTGCACTTTGGCCACAACAACCCCCTGCAGCGCTACAGGCTGGGCACAGAGTGGCTGGAAAGCAGCCAGGCAGAAAGGGACCTTGAGGTACTAATTGACAGGAAGCTCAACACGAGCCAACAGTGTTTCCAGGTGGCCAAGAAGGCCAATGGGATCCTGTCCTGTATCAAAAATAACATGGCCAGCAGGACCAGGTCAGTGATCCTTCCCCTGTACTCTGCGTTGGTGAGGCCACACCTTGAGTACTGTGTTCAGTTCTGGGCCCCTCAGTTCAGGAAAGATATTGAGGGGCTGGAGCAGGTCCAGAGAAGAGCAACAAGGCTGGTGAAGGGACTGGAGCAGAAGTCCTATGGGGAGAGGCTGAGGGAGCTGGGATTGTTTAGCCTGGAGAAGAGGAGGCTTAAAGGTGACCTCATCACTGTCTATACCTGAAGGAAAGTTCTAGCCAGGTGGGGGTTGGTCTCTTCTCCCGGGCACTCAGCACTAGGACAAGGGGGCACAGGCTCAAGCTCTTCCAGGGGAAGTGTAAGTTGGATATCAGAAAAGAATTCTTTCCAGAGAGAGTAATCAGGCATTAGAGTGGCCTTCCCAGAGAGGTGGTGGATTCACCATCCCTGGAGGTTTTTAAACTGAGATTGGACATGGCACTAAGTGCCATGATCTAGTAAATGGACTGGAGTTGGACCAAGTGTTGGACTTGATGATCTCAAATGTCTTTTCCAACCCAATTGATTCTATGATTTTATGATTCTATGATTCTATTCTATGATTCAACCACACCATGGATGTTCAAAAACCTTTTCCTGATATCTAACCTATATCTCCCCTCACTCAGCTTCATGCTGTTACCTCAAGTTCTATCAGTAGTTGTGATAGTGAGAAGATCAGGACTTGCCCTTCTGATATCCCTCATGAAGATATTGAAGAACCCAATGAGGTCTCGTCTTAGTTTCCTCTTCTCCAGGCTGAACAAACCAAGTGACCTCAGCTGCTCTTCATAAGACTTCCTCTCCAGACCCTTCACCATCTTCATTGCCTTCCTTTGCCTGCTCTCAAATAGCACATTATCCTTCTTGTATTGTGGTTCCCCAAACTGCACACAATATTCAAGGTGAGGCTGCCCCAGTGTAGAGCAGAGTGGGACAATCCCCTCCCTTGACCAGCTGGGAATCCTGTGCCTGATGCCCCCCAGAACATGGTTGGCCCTCCTGGCTGCCAGGGCACTGCTGAGTCATATTCACCTTGCCATTAACCAGGATCCACAGGACCCTTTTTGCAGTGCTGCTCTCCAGCCTCTCATTCCCGAGTCTGTTACACACAACCAGAGTTCCTCCATTCCAGGTGCAGAATCTGGCACTTGCCCTTGTTAATCTTCATACACTTGGTGACAGTCCATCTCTAATTTGTAGAGGTCTCTCTGAAGGGCCTCCCTGCCCTCAAGGGAGTCAACAGCTCCTCCCAATTTCATATCATCAGCAAACGTACTTACTACTCCTTCAAGTCCTTCAGATATATTAAGGAATAGAATTTGGTCTAAACTTAAATTCCCACGTTAGGATGTTCAACTTGAAAAGTTTCTAGGAATCTGATAATCAGTCTGAATGCCCAAAAATCCAAATGAAGGTAAATTATGTCTGTGACTAAGTCTGGATTACAAAAATTATTAGGACTAATGTCAGGAGTAGCAGAAGCAGGCTGCTAAGCAAGGGAAACTGGGAGCTAAATCTGACAATAAGGCAGCCAATGGCAATGACAAGGAGCACAGGTTCAGAGCACCTTAACAAGGCAGGCAGGACAGGTCCAGTGACAGTAAAAAGGTTCAGCTAAGAATCCCAATCCTCAGACAAGTTCACAGCTATGAGGTCGGTCCAAGGTCAAGCCAGGAAACTGAGTCAGCAAGTGAGTGACAGGATCAGGTCCGGAGACAGTAAACAAAACCAGACACAGTCCATTGACAGACAGTCCAATGACAGTCCAATTGACAGACAAGAGATAAGGCAAGTCTGGGATAAAGGCA
This sequence comes from Pithys albifrons albifrons, assembly GCF_047495875.1. Taxonomy (NCBI): domain Eukaryota; kingdom Metazoa; phylum Chordata; class Aves; order Passeriformes; family Thamnophilidae; genus Pithys; species Pithys albifrons. Next base: position 26,379,776 of record NC_092497.1, read on the forward strand.
GGTCGGCAGGTCAGGGTTGTAGTCATAGAGGCATATAGTCCCTAATGGGAGGTGAGGATATGGTAGAGACTGAAGGCAAGGGTCCAGGCTTAAAAGGAGTTCCCAAGCAAAGGGGGACACAGGTTCTCACTTCTCTCAGCTTTCTCTCACACAGCAATTTCTCTGGTTCAAGGCTGGACAGCTCTGTCTAGCTGTTGGCCAAGTCCCAACAGCCAACTCGCCCAGAACGGAGAGTATATTCAGGTCCCTGGCACCCAATTTCCATCTCTACCAGGAAAGTGGGGTGTCAGCTGACATACTGCACACTAGGCATACTCTTATTTTTTGTCATCTAATAGTTACTTACAATCTGCTTTGTGAGTTTAGGATATGTGTTTGAGGAAAAAATGGTTTGCGCAGTAACAGAACCAGAGAATTTAGGGAGAAAGTTCCAAAACATGTTTCCTTCTAACAATAGATACTATTAATATATCTGCATGTTTTATGTGTGTGATATACATCATACTCACATGCATTATATTATGTCACTCATGGCTAGGCTTTGTGAACGAAGATTTGAGAAGGGCACTACCCACGCTTGCTGCAAGCGTGCTGGTGGCTAAAAAGGCCGATACGGGATAGGCAGGTCCGGTCACAGAAGGCAGAGCGGAACGTCTCCCTAGGTGACATTGGCAAAGAACGGTTCTTTCTGCGTTGTCTTTTCTCCTCGAGACTGACTCTCCATGCATTCTCAAAGGAAGCAGCAGCATCACGAATGGTGTGTCTCCATGAATGCCGATTGGAGGCCAGAGTGGACCATTGGTGGCAGTCAATATGGCCAAGGCTGAGGTGTTTTTTCAGGGAGTCCTTGTATCTCTTCTTCGGGGCTCCTCTCTTGCGGCAGCCAGTGGCGAGTTCACCATAGAGCACAATCTTTGGAAGGCGGTGATCCTCCATCCTGGAGATGTGCCCTGCCCAGTGCAGCTGCGTTCTCATCAGCATGGCCTCGATACTGCTGACCCCTGCCTGTTCAAGAATAGACACATTGGTCACGTAATCAGACCTGTGGATGTTTAGGATTGAACAGAGGCAGCGCTGATGGAAGCGTTTGAGAAGCTGCAGGTGGTGGCGGTAGATGACCCATGATTCAGACCCATATAAAAGGGTAGACAGTACAATGGCGCTGTAGACACTGATCTTTGTACTTTTCTTCAGGTGTTTATTGGACCAGACTCTTTTATGGAGTTTTCTGAAGGCTTTGTATGCCTTTGCCAGTCTGTTGTCTATCTCTTTGTCAATCTTACCGTCTGAGGAAATGATACTTCCCAGATAGGTGAACTGCTAGACTGACTTAAGCTCTGAATTGCCTCCCTGTAATCCGATCCCATCAGATCTCAGAAGCTAAGCAAGGTCAGTCCCGGATTAGTACTTGGATGGGAGACCTCCTGGGAAATGCCGGATGCTGTAGGTTCTAGTCCTGAGGACTTCACTGTCACTGTCCAAGCTCGCTCGGCCGTGGCAGATGAACCTCAGGACTTAAACGGTGGGGCCAGTTCTGCGCACGCTGAGCCTCACCTAAAAATCCACTGTGCAGGCTGGAAGGGCACACTCAAGTGGGGACAGCCCTTCCCAAATCTTCGTTCACGAAGCTGAGCCACACACACACCAACCTAACTGCTTGGGAGAGCATTTTGGTGGGGGAAGGTTTGGTTTTCTGCTCGTCACTTCATATTATGTAAACATATATATACATACCTATATTTATCTATATTGCACAAAAAATGTATATATACACACATATTAATGCATAACCTGACATATATCCTATTTGTGTCAAGGGTTATTCTCAGCATTTCAGTTTATTTGTGCAATGTGAAAGACAATCCATTGCTATACACAGAATCCAAAGCAGTATACTTAAGGCAGAGAAAAGGTCAAACCAAGGTTAATTGCATTTCTTGACATTTCACAGAAAATATGAGTTCTTTGCCTGGTAAAACTTTAAAGGAGCAGCTGGTAGTACTGGCAGAAAACTATGGAGTTGTAAAGCAATAACCAATATACCAACAAAAAACATAAAAGCTATATGTTAACAGTAATTAGTAGTGCATTGTAAAGTAGTGGGAATGATACAATTGCTAGTACAATACTAGCTCATAATGACGAAAATAACCAGTTTGTTTTGTGAAAGTGATATTTTTATTTTTTTCTAAATACACCCTTTTTTAGAAACTGGAGAGGGGAAACAAAACCAGAAAAAAATATCACTAATGGCTTTCAAAACACTACAGAATTCAAAAGCTTAACAGATAGAAACATATGTAATGAAAATGAATAAGCATATCTAAAAGAATTTCTTCTGTTAAAAATCTAATTCTTGTTCCAACTTTTGTGCACTTTTCAGAGTAAAGTTGAATTCAAAGAAAGGGAGTCAAAGAGTTAGACTTGGAAACGGCCAAGAAATATTTTTTCATAACAAAAAGCCTCAGGTGTGTTTTCTCGACTGCAAATTTTTAACCATTTTATCTTGCAAAATTTAGCAAAAAACACAGACAGCTGGGTTTCTGATCAAAACACTAATTTCTAAAACATCCTGTTTCATACAGAGCTGTCACTGAGGTCCCCTGTGTGCAAACTGTATTAATCTCTGATATTTCTAGTTGTCTTTTTATATTGTGTTTCCCCAGATTCAGTGGCAGCTGCCTCTCTGCTGCTTATTTCCTGCCAAGTGGCAAAGGGAACACTTCTTTCCATTAACTCAGATTTTAGTGTTAGCAGTTCCTAAACTGACCATTGCAGGTTAGTGGATAGGGAACACTCTAGCCCCTGAGAATCCTAAACACCAAGAGTAATGTGACATCTCTTCGAGCCGTATTTCTGCACAAGGAAAACGGGAAGCTGATGTTGGGTGGGTAGGCTACAAGAGACTTGAAATCAGAACTGAAGGCTGTCATCCAGTTATAGAAATGTGATACAATTGACTCTGTCCACAAATTCCCCTGTACCATCTGACAAGCAAGCCTTCATCTGCTTCATCATCTGCTTTGTATCTCCAAAATGGAGACTATAGCACTTCCTACTTGAGCAGGTTAAGGAAGTGGAAGTACCCTAATGACCGAGACATCCAGTTACCACAAAGAAGAGTCTGTTTAAGAGAGGATATTTAAGGCCAAATTCTTATTGTTTTGCAGTAACAAGCTCTACTATCCCTAGATATAACTACTGCATTCCTTCATCACAGATGGCTAATGATATATCAGTGTGACGGATTATGAAAGGCCTGTTTTCACTTCACAACATTTGGAGGCATCATACTAAACACATACCCAATGAAAATTCAGTCTTACTCTGTATGATATTGTCAGCTTTGATATTTCTTGTTATGGAATTCTGAAGGCTACTTTTCTCATATATCTTGCATCTATTAATAAATAGGATCACAAAGAATTTGGGAAAAAGTTAAAGCTAAATGTAGATCATGGCTCGTTCTTACCTTCTCTTTATTTTTAAGATCATGTACACTTCACAGAAGATTAATAAACCCAACTCCCAATTTAAACTTTTGCTGGCATAATGAACATCTTTTTTTCTCATTCTACCCAATTTTAATAGGTACAGCATATAATTCACAGATACTCTTAAAACAAACATTAATGCCATAGTGCAGTGTTAATTGTTGAATGGGATTACAAAGATGTTTGCACAGTTGTAGAAAAAAAAATCTACGGAAATAAAAACAACTTAGCAAATTCCTTAAAGCAAAGCTGAATTTTGTGGATGTGGAATAAGTGGGCCAAGGAAGAATGGGCAGACTAACACATATACAAATAGAAAATACTGTAAGTCAAATACACTTAAGTCTGTATAACAGGGTATTGGTTATTCTACTAAAAAAAAAAAAACAACAACCAAAAAAACAAAACCAAAGGTAAAACAAAACAGGCCAGAAAGTGAATTAATTCTACCATAAACCAGCAAGGTTATCAATGACCAGGCACATGTATATTAAAATACGTGTTGTGAGGTTACCTGCACAGGATTACCCACACATGATTGGATGCTCAATGTGTCTGTTGTATTTATTTCATCTAACTGTAGTTTAAATGTTATTGTGTCACCAACTACTTAGGTCAAAACAACTGTGTTCATTAGCAAACAGTCAGGTCTTCAGTAACAGGACTCTTATTACAAGCATAATAGTTGTTTAAAATTTATTAAGGTTATCTTAAAGGTTTGGGGTTTTTTTGCAGCAGACATGAACAACTTACTAGACAGATGAGTAAAAGCAACTGACAGATACCTAAGATGACACTAAGAATAAATTAATGATAACAACACACTCCCCTTCAAGATTATGATATTTTTTCCATGACTATACCTATTTTTTGCATTGTATGTTTATCTAAGCACTTCCACACTTCATTACCTTTTAAACTCAGGTAGTCTAATATGCCATGTTGAGGTGAAGAACTTGTGTCCCAAAATACTAGAAACATTCCCATTCCTGGAAAAAAATAGGCCAAGATGTAGCACTTTGGACTGCAAGATGCCATCCAAAGAATGCTTGTAGAGTAAGCAGTGAGATTTTGTATTCTTGACAATCAGAAAGTATTTCATTACCCTTGCCCAACTTGAACTTCTTCTAAAGGGTTTTGATTAACATGAAATTTTAAGGAGCATTATACAGTTTAAAATATTGTCAATATATAATTTGAAGACTATGTGGATAATAATATTAGTACGAAAATTAGAAGTACAGACCATATTTTCAAATTGTCTTAGCAGCAAACTGGCATATTTTTGTCTCAACTTTCCCAGCTCATCAATATGTCCCTCCTCAGTCTATGACAACTAGCCTTTGAAAGCACTGAGTATACATATAGGAGATGTGTGTTTCTTCAGTTTTCACTGAATGCAACATCCTTTTGTTTATGTGACTATATAGGATGACAGATTTTTTGTCTCATCATAAAATGTCTTTATTAACCACAACAGTATTCAGAAAACAATCACCATATATGAAATACAAATTGTGAAACACCACTAAGAGGACCAGAGTCAGAACGTGCTGAATGTTAAAATATTGATGACACCAAATTATTAAACATTTTGAAGACCTTGACTTACATGTTTAGAAACAGAACTAGTTTCAGTAGGAACTTTGGTAGATATGCTCATTTCAGGGCAAGCACTGGACAGTGGAAAAACACAAATATAATATTATTACTTAATATGAATAAAAAAATAAAATGTGACCTTTTTTAATTTCATAATAGGCAAAGTCATGGAAAGTATTTCAAGAGCTTAAATACAAAGGCAAGCAAGGTTACAGTCTTTTCATTTGGTTAACAGCTAGAACAGATACAGCAGACTGGGAATGAAGTAAACATCCTGTTCTCCCCCATCCCAAAGTCACTGGTACTTTCTTTGATAGAGTTGTGGCACACTGAGAAAGAGTACAAGGACAAATTTTCATCACACTTAATTTTGTTCTTAATAGAAGTTGTATACATTGGATGGATACTGTTCTTCAGAAGACAAAAGTCAAGCTTGCTCTTGATGAACTAATTATACAAAATTACCTTTTTTCTATAATAAATCAGATTTTCTGAAACTAAATGCTCTGATTTTTGCAATTTATGAATTCTATTTGTTTATGTAATGACTCAGAGTTGCTACATGCAAATAAAAATATTACTCAAAGATAACACTACTGGGCTGCATACTGGAGAGAAGGAGTTTAGAATCCCAGAAAAACAGGTCTGGAAGCAAGGTTAAGAGAACACCTGATCCTATCTACTGCAGTGCAGGATCATAGAATCATAGAATGTTTGGGGTTGGAAGGGACATTAAAGACCTAGTTCTATCTCCCCTGTCATGGGAAGGGACACCAGTCTTTAGATCAGATTGCTCAGAGATTCATCCAGCCTGGCCTTGAACATTGCAGGGTTAGGACATCTACAACTTCCCTGTGCAGCTTCTTGCAGTAACTCACAACAAAGCATTTCTTCCTAGTATCTAATGTAAACCTATCCTCTTTCAGTTTGAATCCATTTCCCCTTGTCCTGTCACTACATTTTCTTGTAAAAGGTCTCCTTCCTTCTTTCTTGTAGGCTCCGTTCAGGTACTGGAAGGTTGCAATTAGGTCACCTTCAGGCCTTCTCTTCTCCAAGTTAAACAAACCCAATTCTCTCAGTCTTTCCTCACAGAAGAGGTACTCTCATTCCTCTCATCATTTCCTCTGCCTAGTCCCTCCTCTGGACTCACTCCAACAAGTTCATGTCTTTTCTGTGCTGAGGACCCCAGAGCTAGAAGCAGCACTCCATGTGGGGTCTCACCACTGCAGAGTAGAAGGGTGGAATCCCCTCCCTCACCCTGTTGGCTACTCTGCTTTTGATGCAGCCCAGGACACAATTGGCTTTCTGGGCTGTCAGTGCACATCGCTGGATCATGTCCAGCCTCTCAATCCATCAGCACCCCCAAGTGCTTCTCGGCAGGTCTGCTCTTGATCTGTTCATCCCCCAGCCTGGACTGATACCAGGGCTGCTCTGACCCAGGTGCAACATCTTGCACTTGGTCTTGTTGAACTTCATGAGGCTCCAATGGGCAAGATCCATGGGATCTACCTCAATAGAGAAATATGCATATAAATCCAGTACCAACAGTGACCAAGAGTCCATACTCTCCACACGAGCTACGGGAAGGCCTCATTATCATACCGTTAAACCATAAGTCATACCACACAGGAGGAAAAAAATGAACATGAGGCAAATATAATTCAAAGGAAGACTGAGAACAAATGAGGCAAGATGTATAGAAATGTATCTTTTGATGGAACTATGACTATGTTGATTTAGCTATTTAGCTATTTACTTGATGATCTATGTGTCTTGCATTTTTTGAGATTTTTTACAAACATTTTTCCATTGATGATATTTTAAATGCAAGTCAAAGTGTGTGGAGGAACCATACAAACACTTTCTATTTCCTTCCTGACAGAAGGTTCTCAGGGGCATGTTTCTCTGAAGGTTATTTGAGTTCTTACAATCAGGATTTACTTTTTGTCAGCAGTCTCTAGTATTTACTTAATATTTGCTACCTTCATGAACATTTCAGTCAGCAGTTTTACTTGCTTTAACACTTGCAGAAGCAAATACAAAAGGATTTTAAACTTAGTAGCACTTAATTCACTTTAAAAATATTTGACAAAATTGTGAACATTTACTTACCCCCAACACTATACCAGACTCAAATGCTGAAAGAACAACAAATCCTAAAGTAAAATAAAAATATTGGAGTTTGGCCTGTGCCTACCAGGCTGCAATACAATATGCCCAAAAGGTCATGGAAGAGGCAGGGACCCAAACTGAAATGAAAGTAGAGACCTAAACTATGGAGGAGGCAGGGAGACAAACTGAAATGGAGGACACTAAGGACACTCTGTTTGAGATAGGTACCCAGACCACAGTACCTGACATAATTATTGCCCCCCTAGTGAAAAAGAAGACATGGATAAGGCAATCTACAAGTCCAACAAAAGAAGAGGCATTAGAAGGAATAGCAAGATTATTAGAAGAAGCAGGGGGCAGGTCCAAGACCCAGTACTTCATCAGAGGAAGCCAAACAAATCAGAAGAGCAAAGTTATCAGCTCCCTAGCACCAGCAGAACTCCGAGACTTTAGCAGAGATTACAGTTGTCAGCCTGATGAACAGATTCTTACCTGGTTCCTTCAGTGTTGGGATACTGGGGCCAATTGTTAGAAAGCCAAGAAGCACAGCAATTAGGATCTATTGCCAGAGATTGTGAGCTTGAAAGACACATTGAAAGAAAAAGGGATATTTGCAGTCTTGAGAGATGGCTTCTTCTCAGTGTGAGAGAAAAGTATCAATTTAAAGAAGATCTAATAAATTTGAGTTCCCTACACCTACAAAGGTGGAATACCACAGATGAAGGTATTCAGTATTTGCAGGAATTGGCATTGCTGAAAATTCTTTACCATTCCATAGATACCAATTACAGGCAATTTGATAACATCTATGACAGTGTGGAGGAAGTTGTTTGCATAATGCCCATGTGGAGGAAAGTGGTTCAAAGTGTCCCTGCAGTATATGCGAATGGCCTCGTAACACTACTTCATCCACATGTGGACGACGCAACTGTAGGCATAATGTCCACCTGCATACAGACTGTAGCAGAAGGTATAGAAGCCTCATGGGCCAACACATTAGATCCTAAAGACAGCTACAATTGTATCGATCTTACCTGCCATCAGTGTGACTATACTCCAGAGCGTATCTATATTAGAAAGAAGTCCTATAGCCCAAGAAACCAGCCTTTTTCTCCTGCCCCACCCAGAAGAAGAGCAAACCCCAAGCATGGGTCACATGCTCTTTTTTGCATGACCAGGGGGAAGACATGAAGAAGTGGCACAGTGAATCTAGTTCAAAGCTTGAAGCCTGGGTACGAGAATTAAAATGGAAGAAAACTGGTAAAAAGGTTGTCCACATAGCTGAGGCAGAGAATCCAGAAAAGATACAGCAATCTCCGAGATGCAAAATTAATTCTGATGGAGGAGCTTCTGACAGAGCATCACTGAGGTCAGACAGTGAATACTCTGACCATGAACACCAACAGGGTGGCCCTGCCTCTGGCCAGGAGGAGGAACAGAATAACCAGTTTACTGCACTGTGTGGATTAGATGGCCTGGCACATGTGATCCACAGACATACAGAGCTTTAGTTGATACAGGTGCACAATGCACATTGATGCCTTCAAGGCATAGAAGTGCAGAGCCCATCTGGATCTCTGGAGTGACAGGGGGACACCAGGAATTATTAGTGCTAGAAACTGGAATGAGTTTAACAGGAAATAAATTGGAGAAGTACCCCATTGTGACTGGCCCAGAGGCCCCTTGCATCCTTGGCGTAGACTACCTCAGGAGATGATACTTCAAAGATTCAAAGGGGTATCTATGGGCTTTCAGTGTAGCCACAGTGGCTACCGAGAGACTTAAACAATTATCTACCCTGCCTGGTCGTTAGAAGATCCCTGTGTTGTGGGATTGTTGCAAGTCAAAGAACAGGTGTCAATTGCCACTACAACTGTGCATTGATGACAATACCGAATGAACAGAGACTCTGTGATTCCCCATCCATAAGATGGTCCAAGAGCTGGAGAGTTAAGGGGTGGTCAGTAAGACTCATTTACCCTTCAATAGCCCCGTCTGGTCTGTACCTAAGTCTGATGGAGAATGGAGATTGACTGTGGACTATCATTGTTTGAATGTAATTACCCCACCGCTGAGTGCCAGACACGCTAGAGTTCCAGTATGAGCTGGAGTCCAAAGCAGCAAAGTGGTATGCCACTACTGACATTGCTAATGCATTCTTCTCCATCCCCCTGGCAGCAGAGGGCAGGCTGCAGTTTGCTTTTATGTGAAGGGGTGTGCAGTACACCTGGAATCCACTGCCCCAGGGGTGGAAACACAGTCCTACAATTTACCATGGATTAATTCAGGCTGCACTAGAGAAGGCTGAGGCCCCAGAACATCTGCAATACATTGATGATATCTTTGTGTGGGGGGACACAGCAGAGGAAGTTTTGGAAAAAGGAAAGAAAATTATCCAGATTCTCCTCAAAGCTGGTTTTGCCATCAAACAGAGCAAGATCAAGGGACCTGCCAAAGAGATCCAGTTCCTGGGGGTGAAGTGGCAGGATGGACAGCGACAAATCCCAACAGAAGTCATCAACAAGATTGGCGTGAAGGCTCCACCAACCTCCAAGGAAATGCAAGCTTTCCTGGGGGCCATAGGCTACTGAAGGATGCGTATTGCAGAATACTGTCAGATTGTGAGCCCACTCTACTTAGTAACTCATAAGTACAATTTCCACTGGGGCCCTGAACGGCAGCAAGCTTTTAAGCAGATCAAGCAAGATATTGCATGTGGTCCTTGGAACAGTTAGGACAGGATTAGACATGAAAAACATACTTTATTCTGCAGTTGGAGTTACTGCTCCTTCCTGGAGCCTCTGGCAAAAGGTGCCTGGTGAGGCCAGAGGCTGACCACTCGGATTCTGGAGCCGAGGCTACAGAGGATCCAAAGCCAACTATAACTCCACAGAGAAAGAGATCTTGGCAGCTTATGAAGGGATACAAGCAGCCTCAGAGGTGATTGGCACAGAAGCACAGCTTCTCCTGGCACCCTGACTACCATTACTGAGCTGGATGTTCAAGGGAAAGGTGTCCTCCACTCATCATGCCACTGATACTACATGGAGCAAATGGATTGCTCTGATCACACAGCATGCTCAAATTGCAAAACCAAGTCACCTTGGGATCCTAGAGATCATAACAAATTGAGCCAAAGGTGAGAACTTCAGTTTGGCAGATGAAGAGGAAAAACAGGTGGATCAGATTGAGGAACCTCCACCACAAAACCAGAAAGAAACACCAAAATTGTTTTGGTTTGACCTTGGTAAAACACCAAGTATTCACCACAGCAATACAGGCTCTCTCCTCCCAAGGGAAAGGGAGAGGGGAAAATAATCTGAAACTTAAACCAGAATGGTTTATGTATTAGTTGTTTACATGGAAAAAGGAAAATTAAAGCAAAACCAGCACAATATATACACATATCCAAGAGTAAAACATAACAATTCTCCATTCCTCCACCCAAGTGGCAAACTCCACAATTCTGACTCCACAAACTACCCAAGAGAACGCACCTCCTGAGAGAGAGAGATCTAGCCAAGCAGGAGAGAAAACTAACAATAAATGTTTACTTTCCTGGGATAAAACAGCAGTGAGGCAACAGCAAACCCAGCTCTCCAATATAGTCACAGCATGTCCTTCAGAAGGCTGGCCATGAGAAAAGAGAAAGCAAATACCTCCCACGCTATCTTTTATACTTGAGTTTACATCATATAGTATGAAATATTTATTTGGTTGCTTAAAGTTAGCTGACAACCTGTGTCTCCAGGTCAGCTGACAACCCATGTCTAAAGGCAACTGACAGCCTGTTAGAGTCTACTGAAAAACTAAGGCCTATTCTAGGCTTTACTACCACAATTGAAATATTTAAGCAGCTGCAAGATAATTATGCCAACGAGACAGCACTTATAAAAGTTAGCCAGATCTTTTGAAACTTCCACTTAATAAAGTATGGTGCACCATTAAATACTGCAGGGAGATCACTACATGTCACTGGCACAGGACTTTTAAAATTAGAGTATAAACAACATTGATGGGCCATATGCTTAAACTACAAAAATATCCTAGTCTGTTTAAAATCTGCCAGACCTTCATAAACAGTACAAAATTCAGGAATCAAGTGGCGTGTTCTTATGCCCTTCTAATAACTCTTAAAAAATAGTCTTTGAATCAAACAAAAGCTATGATAATATATAAGCAAAGTCAGCTAGAGAAAAATTGAAAGTCTGAAAGAGGTTGTAGTCTTCGCACCAGCCATCAGCAACAGAAGTATTCAAAGCTACCTAATACAGTTGGTCTTCTTTTACCCTTCATTTGCTCTCTGAATAGACCTAATCCCATGCTTAACACTGTCAACAAGTCATTCTACACCAAGATCAGCAAAAGACTATCTACCAGTAAGCAAGTAACTAAGGAGATAATTTTCTTCCATTAAAAGGAAAAATATTGTGTCCGAAACAAACTCCAAGGCCTTTCTTGCCCTTCTTCTGACAATCAGCATAGTTTGTCTTTTGTGGCTTCTGTTGTACCCAGCTGATCAATATTCTCCTGTATTTCTTGGCCAAGTATTTTGCTATATTGAGGGTGGTCTAGAATTATTCTGTGTTATAGAAGATAGAAAGAAGCATGCAAATTTACACTCAGTCTATAGTGCCAAATCAGTAAATCCTATGTTTATGAATGTTCGAAAGGGCCATAGAGAAAACTAATTATGGGACTCTAGAGGTAAGGGAGGTACAGGTTCTCAGCTTAACTAATACATGTCTTCCATACGAAAATTAGCCAATCTGTTTCTATGGGATTCCTCAATCTCCCTCAGACCTGTTATTACTAGCTCAGGAATGACTGATTCAAAAACGTTTGTGTACTCTTTACCAATGTCAGGAGAGCATCCAACAGTGAGACAATGTTGCTGCTGTCCTATGTTTTGATCCAAATCCAGATTGTGCCAAGTCTCTTATATCTCCTGTATTTAGACTCGCAGAATACTTTCTGCACGTTTTCTTCGAAAAAGGAGGATTTGGCAAAGCGAAGTAATTAACCAAGTCAGGTTTCTTTTTGATTGATCACTGTTGTTTGTCCAGATTATATATATTTAGATATTTTGACAGGAAAAAGCAACATCATTATTTTAATCTCACTAGTAAGTTAAGAAACAGACAGCATCTTCCTCAAAAGTTAGAAGCTTAGGAAATTGCACCCCTTATGCTCCAAGCATCTTCCTGAATGTGGATGATGTCTTTGGCAGATGGACTTTTGATCTTTCCTGTGGATTACTGTATTTGAGTTTAATTAATTTACTTATCCTAGTCCTCAGGACATTATATAACATCTACTTTGAAAGCAGAGTGAATGGAATCTTTGCGTACGCTTAGGTAATTTCTGTATTGTATCTGCTTTTTCTTTAGTTTCACACTTACATGCTTCTGCCTATCTCTGGCAGAGTACCTCAGAGAAGTCCATATAATAATAGCCTACATTTTCAATACTTTGATTTATAGATTGCATCTATCTACAATGCAGTGCCCTTTTTTAATCTTACATAATCCTTAACCCAAGATCAAGTACTTAGATCTGTTTTACCTGGAGAAACCCTACTACTTTAATAGGACTATTCAAGAAAAAGGCTGTGTAGAGATAAATGGCTCTTATATGCACAGATTGTATAAAAAGACACGTTACAATAGCACAATATAAAATATATAGATGACAAGGATAAAAAGAAGTGAGGAAAGGAATATTTGGACATTTGTTTTGAGATGTTATGATAAAGATGGTGAATTCTTTCAAAATTATGAACCTCAATCTCATTATTATGACTAAAAATCTTTAGTGATGCTGTGAATCCTTGCTATGATATGCATTAACATATCAGCTTAGTGAAAACTGATTTCTGGATGTTTTATATCTGAATTTACAGAACACCTATCTGCCTTTTCTTTGGGTTTGGGTTTTGTTGTTTTGGGGTTTTTTTGTGGGGGTGTCGTTTTGGGGGTTTTGTTGGTTTGTTTTGTTTTTTTTTTAAGAAGATTTCTAGTGAACTTATTAACCTACAGAGGTACAAGCTAAAACCACAGTTGTCAAGTTTCCCCATTGATTTTGAAGATTTTGTCACTTCAGCTGTCTCCTGAAAATATCCTGGCAAAATCTGAGGCTGTGAGACATACACAATGGAAACATATTCTCTCTGAGCTTTATGATTCAAACATGCACTCTGACATCTTAAAGCCTTCATCTTAATGTTCATCAGAGAATATTTCCCCTCTTGCTTCCCTCTTGTTTTCTCTCTCCAGCCTTCACAGATGAAAAAGAGGTTCATTGCAGCATCCTTTGGACATAATAAGGGGTGTTCTAGTAAGTTAGGGAACAACTTTTTATGTGCTTGTAACACTTTGGAGAGAAGACTGCCCTGTTGTTGCCAAGCAAATTTACATCATGCTTATCTGAAGCCACTTCTTGTTCAAATTAATAAAATCCCAAAACATTTACGTACAATATTGAAAACGGTGTGTTTAATATTTCTAACAGACATAGGTAAAGGTACAGAATAATTGAAACTACTTATGGCAAACCTATATTAGAAAGCGTCTTTCCCCACTGTTTTCCTCCTTGCTTCTCCCTAGGCTCCAGTCATGGTTTCCATTTCTGTGTACAGCTGTTATGGGTTCACCTAGGTGGGCCTAGATTTGGGCTCTGAAGTCTGGACTAGGCCGAAGCTGTCAGCTGACTTGAGCTGGGCTGAGCCAACAGCTGACCTCTTCTAGCCAGTAAGTTTGTATTCCATACCACATTATGACATCATCTCCAGGGAAGTAGGAACCAGTGTGGGAGTGGTTAAGGCAGTCGCTTCTCAGCCTCCTCTTGGGAGGATGCACGATGCTGTCCCAGGGGGGATGGAGAGGACCAGGCCCACCACTGGCTCACAGGGTATCTCAGGAAAGTAAAATGTGTTGTTCTGGGTCTCTCCTTTCTGCTTGGGTTTGTCTCCCTGGGGAATAAGCTTCTTCTTAAGTAATGTGTAGTTAAGACAGTAGAATTTGTGTGTTCGTTAAGAATTGAGGTGGGGAACTTGTTGTTGCAGACTTGTGTGAGTGTATACTTGTACTCTCTCCTAATTGTCTCTTTCTTTCTGTGAAAAATATATGTAGATTTAGTATAAATGCAATTTGAAGTGTTTTTTTCTTTCCCCTCTCTTTTCCTCCCTTTCCCTGGTGTTAGGAGGGAGGCTTTTCTCTCTGTGCTTGGGGGGGTTGGCAGTTGCTTCTCTCAAACCAAGACAACAGCTTGTGGGTCAGCATGTATTTATATGAGAAAATACTTCCATGAGAGAAGTCATCTAGGAGAGGAGGCCTTCCAAAAAGAATTTCTTTCAAAGAGTTTTTTTAAAAGCCTTATCAAATTCTTCTGTTTTAACTGAATATATGATGCTATCCTTTGTAATCTTAAGATATCCTGACAGATACAGCCTTTCTATAGGAGCTGATCTGAGAATTTAAAAGACCTTTTTCTTTTTTTCAGTATTATTGTATAAAGATCTCATCAGTAGGCAAGGGAACTGCTACAGATGCCATCTATCTGGACTTCTGCAAGGCCTTTGATATGGTTCCCCACTACATCACTCCTAAATTGGACAGTTATAGATTTGATGGATGAACTATTTAATGGATAAGGAATTAACATGGGTGGGCATATCCAGAAGGTTGTGGTCAATGTCTCCACGTCTGGAAGGAGATCAGTGATGAGTGGCCTCCCTCAGTGGTCTGCATTGAGATGAGTACTGTTTAATGTCTTCATAAATGAAATTTGCAGATGACACCAAGCTGAATGGTGTGGTTGACATGCCTGAGGGATGGGATGCCATCCAGAGGAATCTGGGCAAGTTTGAGGAGTGGGCCCATGGGACAATCTTGTGAACCTCATGGGTTCAACAAGGCCAAGATAGTGGGTTAGCACAATCCCCACTATCAATACAGGCTGGAGGATAAAAGACTTGAGAACAGCTCTGCCAAGAAGGGCTTAGAGGTCCTGGTGGATGAAGTCACAGAATGGGTAATGTTGAAAGGGACAACCTCCCTGCTCAAGCAGGATCATCCTAGAGCCCGTGGCACAGGATTGTGTCCAGACAATTTGTGAGTATCTTCATTGAGGGAGACTCCACACCCTTTCTGGGCAATCTGTTCCAGTGTGCGGTCACCCACAAAGTAAAAAAGTTCCTCCTCATATTCAGATGGAACTTTCTGTATACCAGTTCCTGACTATTGCCTCTTGTCCTATTGCTCTGCATCACCAAGAAGAGTCTGCCTCCATCCTCTTGACACCCTTCCTTCAGGTACTGATAGACATTGATGAGGTCCCCTCTCAGTCATCTCTTCTCAAGGCTGACCAGGCTCAACTCCCTCAGTCTTTCCTTATCAGAGAGATGCTCCAGTTCCCCAATCATCTTTGTAGTGCTTCACTGGACCTGCTCCAGGAGCTCCATGTCTCTCTTGTCTTGAGGAGCACAGCACTCCAAGTGAGGTCTCACCAGGGCTGAGTAGAGGGGCAGGATCAGCATCCTCTACCTGATGGCAATGTTCTAATGCACCCAGGATCCCATTGCCCTTCTTGGCCACAAGGCTCATGGACAGCCTGTTGTCCACCAGGACACCTAAGTCCTTCTCCACAGAGCTGCTTTCCAGCTGGTCAGCCCCCAGCCTGTGCTGCTGCAGGGGATTATTCCTCCCCAGGTGCAGGACTCTGCACTTGCTCTTGTTGAACTTCAGGCAGTTCTTCCCTGCCCATCTCTCCAACCTGCTGAGGTCCTTCTGAAGGGCTGCACAGACCTCTGGGGTATTGGCCACTCCTCCCAGCTTTGTATCATCAGTGAACTTCCTGAGGAGGCATCTGTCCCTTCATCCAAGTCATACATGAACAGGTTAAAAATATGGGCCCCAATACTGAACCTTGAGAGACACCGCTAATGACGATAAAATGCTGGACATGACCCAGAAATGTGCACTTACAGCCTAGAAATCCAATCATATCCTGAGCTGTATCAAAAGCAGCATGGCCAGCAGGTTCAGGGAAGTCATTCTCTCTAGCTACTCGGCACCAGTGTGACCCCAGCTGGAGCATGGCACCCAGCTCTGGAGTCCTCAGCACAGGAAGGACATGAACCTGTTGGAGCAGGTCCAGAGGAGGGCCACAATGATGATCAGAGGGCTGAAGCACTTCTCCTATGAAGAAAGGCTAACAGAGTTCGGGTTGTTTAGTCTGGAGAAGAGGAGGGTCCAGGCTGAGCTCATAGCAGCTTACCAGTATTTAAAGGGGGCCTATAAGCAAGATAAGGACAGACATTTTAGCAGGGCCTGTTGTGATAGGAGAAAGGGTAATGTTTTAAAATAAAACAGGGTAGATTCAAACTAGATACAAGCAAGAATTTTTTAAATGGGGGGCAACGAAACACTGGGACAGGTTGCCTAGAGATGTGGTAGGTGCCCCATCCCTGGAAACATTCAAGGTCAGGTTTGATGGAGCTCTGAGCAACCTGATCTAGCTTAAGATGACTGGATGGCCAAGCCTAGAGAGTGCTGGTGAATGGGGCTGCATCCAGCTGGCAGCCAGTCATTAGCAGTGTCCCCCAGGGGTCAGTGTTGTGACCAGTTTTGTTTAACATCTTTACTGATGATTTAGATGGGGGGATTGACTACATCATTAGCAGATTTGCAGAAGACACCAAGTGTCGATCAGCTGTAAGGCAGACGGGCTCTGCAGAGGGACCTGGATAGGGTGGAGAGACGGATTAATTCCAACGGGATGAGGTTTAACAAGGCCAAGTGCCAGGTCCTGCACTTTGGCCACAACAATCCCATGCAGCACTACAGGCTGGGGACAGAGTGGCTGGAGAGCAGCCAGGCAGAAAGGGACCTGGAACTCTGCATTGACAGAAGGCTGAACATGAGCCAACAGTGTGCACAGGTGGCCAAGAAGGTCAACAGGATCCTGGCCTGTATCAAGAATAGTGCGGCCAGCAGGGCCAGGGAAGTGAGCCTTCCCTGTACTCAGTGCTGGTGAAGCCACACCTTGAGTATTGTGTTCAGTTCTGGGCCCCTCAGTTCAGCAAGGCTGTTCAGATACTGGAGCAGGTCGAGAGTGGAGCAATGAGGCTGGTGAAAGGACTTGAGCACAAGTCCTATCAGGAGAGGCTGAGGGCACTTGGGTTGTTTACTCTGGAGAAGAGAAGGCTCAGGGGTGACCTTATCACTCTCTAAAACTACCTGAAAGGAGATTGTAGCCAGGTGGGGGTTGGTCTCTTCTTCCAGGCAACCAGCAGTAGACCAAGAATTCATGGGCTTAAGCTCTGCCAGGGGAGGTTTAGATTGGATATTAGAAAGAAATCCTTTACAGAGAGAGGAATCAGGCATTGGAATGGCCTGCCCAGAGGTGGTGGATTCTCTGTCCCTGGAGGTTTTTAAGATGAGACTGGATGTAGCCATGATCTAGTAATCACAGTAGTGTTTGATCAAGGGTTGAACTTTATGATCTTGGAGGTCTCTTCCAACCCGATTGATTCTATGATTCTGTGAAGATGCCCCTGCCCATGGGCAGGGTGTTGGAATAGACGACCTTTGAAGGTCCCTTCCAACTCAAGCCATTCTATGTGTCTATGATTACTCTATTGGGTTAACTTTACTTGACTGGCTGTATTTACTTTGTATGAAACTAGAGAATTCAAGTAGAAGTCAATAAAAAAGCTGGGTAGGTTGTTGTTGCACATAGATGCAAAGGACTTTTACCATAAAATGCCGATTTTGTATTAGCTTGTAAATTAATGAATTGTCTCAGCATAAGGACATTAGGAAAATATTCTGTGAGAGAGTAGTGCAACCCTGGAAGAAGTTTCACAGCAAGGTTGTGTAACATCCATCCTTGGAGATATTTCAAAGCCTCGAGCAACATTTTCTAACTTTGAAGTGAGGTCTGCTTTGAGAAACACATTAGATTACAGAGGTCCCTCCCAACCTAGAATTCTCTCCATCATTTATTTAAATAAGACATACATAAGTATCTGATTACCAGTTCTTGACTGAGATCAGATGTTGTAATTAAACATTTTGGGGTAGATTTGGAATAAACTCAGAAGAGCTACAGAGTACCTACAGGAATTACATATTTATTTAATTTCTTTTGTTTCTGTTGTTGCTGGTAAAATTCCCAGTGAAATGTATCCTTATCTTGTTTTTTTCTTCAGAAATACATCTCTAGTTGATAAAACAGGCTGCTACTAATGTAGTGCTTGCACATGGCAGATTTAAAGTAAATAACAGCTGTCACCAGTGCAAGCATTTGGGTTTTAGGGAAGACTTACGTAGAAGAGTCTTGGTCTCTAGTTAGAAACAGTGTTTTAGAAACAAGCTGTTTCACAGTAATTGCTATGTGACAAAATTTTTTCACAGATCCATGACACAGATCCTAGTCATGTACTCCTTCTCAACTTCTCTTTGTTGCCACATTGCTTTGAACACAAAGTAGTATCAACAAGGAAGATGCAGGTAAATGCTTAGGGATAAAATTACTGTGAGAACTTAAAATTTGAAAAGGCAAAGTAGTCCAAAAGATGCAAAGTTCTTATGTTTTTACTGCTCAGATCATTTGGACAAGACAAATAACTTGAAATTATCTCCATCTGTATATTCCTATATTTCCCCCTTTTCGTTCCCTCCCTCCCTCCCTCCCTCCCTCCCTCCCTTCCTTCCCCCCTCCCTTCCCTTCCTTCCTTTCCTTCCTTCCCCCCTCCCTTCCCTTCCTTCCTTTCCTTCCTTCCCCCCTCCCTTCCCTTCCTTCCTTTCCTTCCTTCCCCCCTCCCTTCCCTTCCTTCCTTTCCTTCCTTCCCCCCTCCCTCCCTTCCTTCCTTCCCCCCTCCCTCCCTTCCTTCCTTCCTTCCCCCCTCCCTTCCTTCCTTCCTTCCCCCCTCCCTTCCTTCCTTCCTTCCCCCCTCCCTTCCTTCCTTCCTTCCTTCCTTCCTTCCTTCCTTCCTTCCTTCCTTCCTTCCTTCCTTCCTTCCTTCCTTCCTTCCTTCCTTCCTTCCTTCCTTCCTTCCTTCCTTCCTTCCTTCCTTCCTTCCTTCCTTCCTTCCTTCCTCCCTTCCTCCCTTCCTCCCTTCCTCCCTTCCTCCCTTCCTCCCTTCCTCCCTCCCTTCCTCCCTCCCTTCCTTCCCTCCCTCCCCTCCCCGCACCTTCCCTCCCCACACCTTTCCTTTCTTTTCTTTTCTTTCTAAATTTCTAGTCATGTTTTACACAAAAAATGTATTGCTGATGCTTTGTACAGACTTGTTTTAGCAAAGAATCTAAGATCACTTTTTTAGGCAGAGTCATGTACATTGAGAGATAAGCTACCTCCATTTACTTCAGGATATGGCTAAGTACATTTGTCACACAGCAGATGACACAGTGCAGCATCATTCCCAATGTCAGTTTCCAGTAACTTTTCTGCTAATGCTTACATTCATATTGCCCAAGTGCAGGTCATACTGCATCTGACTAATGAAGAACAGCATGTACCCACTCAAAGAATGGGCTCACTCTGCTCAGAGGTATTGTTATTCATGAATATGTATTCAATTATTTTTACAAGTATTGAATCATTTAACTTCAATTTTAATTAAATTTTAACTACTCCATTTCAAAATAAAGTCAATGTGACAGATATTTGCCTTAAATGTTTAAGAAGGGAATAGCATTTTCAAGAATAGGGTACCTAAGTTAAGGTTTAGAGACAATTTTGCCGATTAAGTATATATTTGTATATAAATAATATCCTCTTACATCCATCTAGTGGTTGTACTGTTAATTCCTGTGATTATTATTTTTTCACATATACTGCTGCTATTGGTCAGTTCAAGACTGTATTGCAAGATTAGGTACCCTAAGTGATTTTAACTCCAGTCTGAGGAAAATTCATACCTGTACATCACACAGTCAGAAAGTATCCATGATAAAAACTAAATGAGTAACAAGCCTTAATGACTCCTCTGCTCTCTCTGAATATTGCACCCCTCTTCCTGAAATGGAACGACATGTTCTGAAAGCTAATAATTTTCTCCCCAGTTCTTCAGGGTTTATAGATCTTCAGCTCTGCATACTACAGATGACTGAAAAGATAAGCTCATTTAGATCTTCTCATCCAATCGTCACTAGAGTACAAGTGTCCAGACTTCTGCATATCATCCATCAGAGAACTGGGAGCCACAAAAAATTGGTAGCTGGTGGATGACACAAGTCAGGATGTAGCTGCTACAATTTTTGCACAGTGCACCACACTGAATTACTTCACTGTATGGTGAAATCCGAAATAGGAGGTAAATGATACACATATTAACTACCACAGCTGCAACAGCAAGAATAATAAAGACAAAAGTAAATAAAATAAAATTAGTAAAGCATGCGACAGTCAAAAGGTGTCATCAGAAAGGACAGTAGTGCTCAGCAAATAAAAAAAGGATCAAAAATGCGCCGGGACATCATTTTTTGCACAAAAATAGACTGGCTATGAAAACCCCTCTATCTTGGTGGCTTGATGCTGAACTCAGGCCAGTTTAGTGATGTTCTTTTAGGGGGCGCTCAAACTAGATGGAGTACTCTAACGAAATCTAGTAAGTGCCAAGTAGAGGGATAATCGTTTCCCTTGGTCTATGGGCTGTGAACACAGCCCTGGATACTCTTGGCATTTTTTGCTCCCAGGGCAACACTGCTGGCTAACATTCAGCTTGTTTGTTGCCTTCCAAGACTTGTAGAGTGCCATGGCTTCACCCCAGCACGTAACCAAACACCACACAGCCCCTCGCGCACTCCTCCACCAGCAGGATCAGGGAGAGAATTGGAAGGGTAAAAGCCAGAAAACTTGCGGATGGATATAAAGACAGTTTAACAGGAAAAGCAAAAGTCGTGCACACAACTAAAGAAAAACAAAGAATTAATTCACTGCTTTCCGTGGGCAGGCAGGTGTTCTGCCAACTCCAGGAGAGCACGGCCCCATCACGCATAACAGCTACTTGGGAAGACAATTCCATCACTCCAAGTGTACCTCCTTCTTCTCCCCCCTTTATATGGTAAGCATAGTTTCATATTGCATGCAATATCCCTTTGATCAGTTTGGGTCACCTGTGCAGGCTATGTCTCCTCCCAACCTCGCATGTACCACGTAAGAGACTAGTTCATCTCTAACTAGCCAGTTTGTTTTTACATTGCCCAGTGCGATAAACAATTACCCTCTAACAACCTATTCAGTCAGTTCTCAATAGCTCGCTTAGCCGCTAATGAGCCAATTAAGCCGACTTCTCTATTCGCCTCAGGCAAAAGCTTGTTGCAGCCGTTTTGAATTCGCAGAGGCACCCAGCCAGTTCACACCAACCGAGCTGTTTTTACTGGCTGAGGCACTTGCAAAGTGCTAGCTAAGCTCCTTGCAGACCCCTTGGAACACACCTCGGAGTTCAGCGGCCATGCAAAAGTGGGGGGAGCTTGTTTTGCACATAGCTCTTTGCACCAAGCTCAGCTCTCTGCACTGCTCTTCGCCAATCCATGGGACATTTTAGGCCGCTCGCAGACGTCTTGAGGAACTCCCAGAAAGTGACTGACAGCAGAAAAGCGTGAGAAAGCTGCTACATCTTCCTGCCTCGGCGGGAAAACTCAGCTCACAAAACATGGAATGCAGAGCAAACCCTGTCTGGATACCAGCAGCCAGACCAATCGGTACCAAGGAAAAGTTTGCCCGGAACCAAGATAGCCAGGGGCCGTCCAGCAGAGGGTATTTAAGGCAATGCCCAGAGTTGCCCAGTGGCCAGCCCAGGTCGGCCCAGAGTTCTGTGCTGACTGCTGGTCCTGCTCCTCGTCACTCTGTCCTGCCTGCCTCTGTCCTGCTGGTCTTGCCTTCCTACGTCCCACCTGCCTGTGTCTCCTGCCTCTCTCGGTTCCTGCCTGGTTTGTTGGTTCCCGCTTTTACCCTTAATTGCAAATAACCATCTGCTTCCCCTGCGATCTCCTGACAGCCGCCGTTGAGGAGATATCCTTACCACAGAGTGCCCAACAGCTTGCAGTTTCTCACTGGTGGTAACTTTTCTGTGCTTTTAAGATGGCCTTTCGGTTTTTATTACCTCTCTCCCCCCCCCCGGCCCCCACCCCCGCCTGCCCCAAGCATTTCCCCTTTGCTTGCATTTATTGTTAAAATAAAGCAAATTACCAGTTTAAGCGTGAACATCTGGTATTGTGTACCTTAATCTTACCTTCGAGTAACCAATTGAAAGAACCATGTTTCAAGTTCCGTCTCTGACTGGACTGTGACATGCCCCCAGCCTCCTCACAAGCGTGCCCTGCACAAAAAGCCTATAAAGCCTTGGCTCTGCGTAAGTGCTGCTCAGCAGTAATAAAACCATCTCTATGTCAGCAACTCTGTGGTCAACATAAATCCAAAACATAGCCCCACACCAGCTGCTGTAAAGACAGTTAACTCTACTCCAGCCAAAACCAGCACACAGGTCCTTTTCAACAGAGCTGCTCTCAAGTTAGTCAGCCCTCAGGCTGTCTTTTCCAGCAGAAGAATTTGCATTTGTCCTTGTTTATCTTCATTATATCTTCTATCAGCCCATCCCACCAACCGGTCTGGATATAGCTGAACGACAGCCCTGACCTCAAACATATCAGCAGGTGTCCTAACTTGGTGTCACCTGCAGACTTGACAAGAATGCACTCTCGCACCCTCTTTGAACCTGGATGAAGATGTTGAACAGGACATGACTCAGGACAGATCCTGGAAGTACTGCATTTGTTATAAACATTGAGGTAGAATACAATCCATTGACCACCCACCTTAGAGCCTGGTCACCCAAACTGTTTTTAATTCATTGAGGTTCACATCTATATAAAGTCCAATATTCTAACTAGACTGCAGCGGTATGGTAGGAGACAGTGTCAGAAGTGTTGCTAAAGTGAAGATGAAGGACACCTACTGCTCACATCTGTATTCACATCAATAATTTTAAAATGATTAAACCCACTTCTCTTCCACAATGAGGTTACAAGATATACTACAAGATAGCAGAAGCCCTTGCCCAGTGGGATGAAATTGCTTTCTTTAGTTTTATTTGCTTCCAGTTTTGAAGAGCTTCCTTAAGATTTGGTGCAAGCTAAGAGGTTGCAGAACAAAATCATAAATGAAAGGGTGAAATGATGACACAGCAGTTCAAGTGGAAAAGCTCAATTCCACTATGGCATTGAATTAGGTCAAAAGTCTTAAAAATGATGGACATGTTGCTGACAATTCTGGACACAATGGCAACAGAAGGTCAATTTTTTAAATGCCATATCCCACACGGCCCATCTCATCTACTTTCTGGAAATCAGAAAATTTTGAAATTAGAGATCACTGGTCTGAGGAAAAGAAAACCTACCAAGAAATTCTATTAAGGCCTCAAAACATACTGAACAGAGACCTTAATACAGCAATATGTATTTATTTGATTATGCAGCCCAGAACTTACAGAAGTTGAGAGTATAATACACTTGAACAACAATAATAATATGTGTTAGTAATAGTAAATATCAAAGTTCTAATAAAAATCACTGACAAGCGTGAAGTTGCACTTTGTACAGATGACTTACTGAATTTTATTACCTAATTGTCTCAGCATACTAAAGTACATACAACTACCTAGAAGCAAAATAACTATCTCTGGAAGTGCAAACATCAAGGTTCTTTTTTTTCACAGACAAAACTAAATATTTTGGAATCGAGGATTCAAATAAATTAGAGAAGACTTGAAAAGTCTTCTAGTTCCATGGCCAAGGTCACTTTCCGCTGGATTAGATTATTCACAACCCCATCCAACCTGGCCTTGAACACCTCCAGTGATGACGCATCCACAGCTTCCCTGGGCACGTTCCAGTGTCTCACCTCACCACCTTCACAGTAAAGAATTCCTTTTTATATCTAGTCTAAATCTACTGTCCCTCAGCTTAAGTCCATTCCCCTTTGTCCTATATTACTACATCCCACTATGAAAAGTCCCTCTCCAGCCTTCTTGTAGGCTCCCTTTGAGTACTAAAAGGCTGCAATAAGGGCTCCCAGGAGCCTTCCCTTCTCCAGGCCAAAGAGCCCCAACTCTCTCAGCTGTCCTCACAGGAGGACAGCTCCAGACCTCTGATCAGCTTAATGCTCTCCTCTGGACTTGTTGCAACAGGTTGTCGTATTGGGGACCACAGAGCTTTTTCACCTCATACATCCTACTAATCCTACAGACAGGGAATAGTTCTGAGAAATGGAAAACATAAACTTCAGTCTCTTTATAGGCAGATTGGCTTACAATTAAACCTCGCACATCCACACTGTGTCATCTGATCCTGGGTATCAAGGTAAACGATGGTCACTTCTCCTGGTACAGTGTTGAACCAGAGTAGTGTAGTCTATGACACAGGACAGTATCTACTTTCAGACTTCAGTAAGCTGTTTAGAAGCCAGACAGCCAGCTTATTCCCATAGGCAAACCCTGAGGTCTTTAGGTGTATGCTCTTTAACAGCTATTCAAGCACTTTGCAGTTATGTAAGGAAAATGTTGGTCATTCAATCAGGTACTCATGAACTCAGGAGATGAACTGGAAATTGGAGATAGATGTTTTCCCCTTCAGCATTCAAGTTTTATTTATACATCTAAGCATTGATGCATAAATTGGGGCTCAATATATGGAAAGAATTAATATTAGGAGTTATGAAGACACATAAAAAGTGGAAAAAACTCCATCAGTCATTTTGATAGTGGTAAGAGAGTGCTTCTAATAGAATAAAGTGCTCACTCTGTAATGGAGGAGAAATAGGTCCCAGTGGAAGGAAGAATAAAGGTCAAAGGCACAGATTTTCAATGCACAAGATGCAAGAATCACACACTTGGCTTCACTAATTAATTAATGTTCAGTAAACATTTCTGCAATAATTTCTGCCTACCTCTGTGTCTTAAAATCATTGTTGCTCTCCCTCAGTAGCTCTGATGTGCTGAGAAACCTAAATATTGCACTCTGCTCTAGTTTTGAGTAGAGTTATTTTAGCTCAAATTAATCATTGGGAAGAACAGTCTTCTTTTGAAAATATGTTCTTTTTGAAATATGTTTCATTCCTTTCATCCTGAAAATGGCTTCTAACTGAAGAATCACACTGGGGACTGATTTTCCTGGGCATTGCAGGTCATACAAAGAAATTATGCTTTTTAAGGGTGAGAAAAAGATGACTCCTCCTTGTAATTCCTAGTATGGTTCCTACATCTGGAGGAGTTGGTCTGGTAGGGATAAAGGAAGCATTACCTGAGGATGGAAAAGAGGTTTTTTTGCTCTAAGGCACTTCTCTCAGTTAAAGGGAGAACAAAAGAAGAAAGAAACTAATAATCAATTTCTGGGTATCAGCCAAGGAAAGATATGCCTGAGTCCATTAGGCTGAGTAGGTTTCATTGTGTAACTGTTCTAAAAGATTAAGTAGCA
This sequence comes from Pithys albifrons albifrons, assembly GCF_047495875.1. Taxonomy (NCBI): domain Eukaryota; kingdom Metazoa; phylum Chordata; class Aves; order Passeriformes; family Thamnophilidae; genus Pithys; species Pithys albifrons. The sequence goes on from NC_092497.1 coordinate 26,405,460, forward strand.
TGGCTGACTTCAGACTGAAGAATCTGAATTAGAATTACAATATTCATTGATATAATTGACTGACAACAGACTGCAGATTGTACTGTATAGGCGAGTATAGTATCTTGCCGTGATGTCAAGGTGACTCAACAGGCCAACAGAAAACACTATTTAAATATCTCAGTCTGTACGGATGAAGTAAAGTTGAATAAAACTGAAACTGCATTTGAAAATCAAAATATGAAAAAGGACTTTCTTTTGCTAGGAGAGAGTGTCTAAATTTAAGGTGGCAGGATTTAAAAGTCACAAATGTTACTGCATTTTTTCAGATAGTAACCTACAGTGCCATTAGAAAAAAATATTATCTTGTCAAGAACAACTAAAGAAAATGTTTTGAAAATCAGTGCTGTTTTACTGTGGTTTTCTCTGTGTCCTCTGATTTATACACAGGTCTGAAAAATACTCCAAGACTGAAGGTAAGGCTTCCTTATATACTGAAATCTCCACCAGCTTCCATGGGAAGAGCAGGGCTTTGCTTTGGCAGTCATGTGTACCTTTCTTCACTGCTCCGTATAATCAAATGTAGTAAATGTGAGAGCAGCAGGAGAAAGCACTTCATATCTACACTATATTTCAGTCCAGGGAAGAAGTCACAGCTAATGATTCACATTCAGAGAGCTAAAGTTAGATAGGACTGGGTCACCTCATCTGATTCAATGTATCATAGGATCTGCATTTGAGGTCTTTACATTTAAGTCATCCACTCAGAAATCATTTCTGTGATGCTTCCACATTTTAATCTGTGAAGGACAGAACTGCAGTATTCTAACATCAGTATCACCAGTAATGCACACAGAGGCAACCAGTCATTGCCCTTCTCCTTGTAGTTAAATAACAAAAAATTTCATTTGCATTTATTTACATAGTATCGTCCAAGGAGCTCATGTAAACTTACTTGTCTATGAATTTCCCCGAGTTTCCCTGTTAGAGATTGTGCATATCAATCCTACCCCCATCTCCAGCTTCTTGACATTGTAACTGCATGTATGAATCCACACTTTACTTAAAAGACCTACATTTTACCAAGTTATGTAAGTGATTATTTTCACTGTTTACTCTTTCTCCCCTTTAAATAATCCCAGAATGGGATTATTCCAAGTCTTTGACAGAAATGTGGTAAAGAAATATGAACCTTTCAGTGATGAATACCCCAACATTTTTTGAGATCCACCGGTCAGTTTCTAATGTTCACCAATCTTTGATCTATCAGTACTAAAGAACAACATTTTAAAATAGGATTATATTTAGTAATGAATTAATGTCTTATAAAGACTTATTTATTACAACTCGGTCATTTTTAAATTAATTTAACTTATATCCTCTCAAAAAAAAAGTCATGCTTGACAAGATTTATTTTAATTAAATTAGTATTATGGAGATAATTGTATTCTAATCAATTGTATTCTAATCCTTTGTCATCTGAATACTGTAGCAGCTTTTCTGTTATTTTGCCTCAGACTTCGAGGACTTCAGTTCGCTTATAGGAAAATTTATATTGTCTATGTACTTTTCTTGAACCAATCTAATGCCTTATAATTTGCAGTACTTATTTCTATGTTCAAAAGTTAGTCAGGTTTTCAGAATAGTGGTTTCCAGACCTGGTAGTATTTAGCTATAAATCAGTTTAGGCCTAAATGGTCTAGGCACTGAGTATACAGAGAACAGTGACTTTAATGTAAAGCACAAGTATTTGTTATATATGAGGCTGCCTTTTAAATAAGGTAATATAACATATAAAAATAAGTATCACTGATCACTCAGCTACCTAGTGTACAATTCTGCCTCACTCTCCTTACCCTTGTATTACAGGCTCATGTTTCAAAGCATCCATCCCTTCCAAAATCAAATACAAATGCAGAGAGAAAAGAGGGGAAATTAACATCCATTTTCCTGAAATATTAAACTGGATTCCTAAAGATAAGCAAATACGTATAAATGTCTCCGCTTTAATGCATATCAATACTCTTACTTTCACCGCCAAGGAAATGATCACACATCATTCCCTTATGACAGGTGTACATGTTATGATGTTCCTGTGCTCCAGATAAGAACTTATCCCCACCACATAATACAGACACTTCTGAACTGCAGTTTGGGAAGAACGTGTTAGTGTGTGGTGCTGTTTGGGTCTGTAATCACATACATTTATGGAAACACAGAAAGACAGCAAAAATGGGACTTGTTCTTCTGTCCATGTTCATGTGTAAAATGTAACAGCTAATTTTAGACAGATAAGAAGCCATTCCTGTAGTATAACTATCATAATGACTGCAATAACAATACATTTTTGAGCCAGTAGAAGAGAATCTTCAACAAAGAAGTACATCAGAGGGTGTCTCATAGACTTTATGAATTATACAGCATTTTCTGGCCGGTACAATTCAGATACCATATGCTATGCACAATAATTAGGAAATCAAAGACCAACACTTTTAGATCAGTAGGCAAAAAAATACTAAAAATATCTTTCTTTGCACTGAGACAGTAAGAAACATAAAAGACAAAAATTATTATGAGTCATTGCTAAAATATCCCAGCCTCTGTGAAAGCCAGATAGGGACAGAATATATGAAAGTTTCTAGTCAGCATGTGTGAGGGAAGCCCACACCAAGATAAAACTATTCCAAAACACAAATTCTGTGAAATGCATAAGGAGAAGCCCAAGTCTTTTGCAATACTTGACAGAAATAATCCTACTTAGCTTATGAAATCTACAGTACTCAAGCTGCAAAAACTCCTTTGGCTTTGTAGAAAGAGAGTAACTTAAAGGAGATAAACTAAAACAGAAACTCATTTCAATCCCCCTGAAAAATTGGTGGCATATGTACGATTCCCAGACTGTATGAAAGTGTAAATATATTCTACACTTCTACTGATGTTTTTTGTTTTTTGCTTTTCATTAAAAAATATAAGAAATTGCTTTCTAATGACCCAGAACATCATTGGTCTTAATTTCTAGTAGAGTGGCTGGAGTGACAGCATTGCACTGTTGTGCTGATATTCAGGTTTTTCTGCTTAAATCAGCTTGATTTTGAAACACTATTTCATATCATATGGTATAGGATGAAAAATTTATTGTCTTGATAAACTGCAACACAATATCTGGATTTTTTTTTCTCTTACAGCAGTGTCTCTTGTATGTGTTCTGGCTGCCAGGAACTAGAGTAACAACTGGGAGTCTTTGAGCTGATGGTCTCTAAAATTGAAAAGAGGAGTCTCAGGTTTTAGATTTCATTGAGTTTCTTTTTGAAAAATATGTCTTTCTTCTTAATTCTGCATTGCGAAAAAGGTCAAAACACATAAAGCAGTGAACTGTGCATAACGGACACTGAAGATGTGCCTCCTCCTTAATTTGAAAATGTTTATTACTGCAAATAAGGTTTGAGACCATCTAAGGAACCTGAATGTGCATAAGCCCATGGGACCTGATGATATTCATTTATGGATTCTAAGGGAGCTGGCAAGTGAAATTGCTAAGCCACAATCCATAATTTTTGAAGAGTTGTGGCAGTCAGGTGAAGTTCCCAATGACTGCAAAAATGGAAATATGACTCCCACTTTTAAAGGGTGGAAGACCCAGGGAACCAAAGACCATTCGGTCTTATCTCTGTGCCAGGCATGATCCTGGAGCAGATTCTTCTGGAAACTGTGTCAAGGCACATGGAAAACAACGAGATGATCGGTAACAGCCAACATGACTTTACTAAGGGCAAGTCATGCCTGACAAATCTGGTGATCTTCTGTGGCTGGACAACAGTACTGGTTCATAGGGTAAAGCAACTGAGAGAGGGCAGGACAAGGCAAGATGGAGAGCTCATGCATGTCTATTTATAGAGTTTGGCCATCATAGTCACTCCCCCCAGGCAGGACCTTTTGTTTACTGGCCACATACTGACCCTCTAGGCAAAGTGAGGGGTGACACAGTCAATCATGAGCTCCAGGGGCATGGTGTGGGTGGGATACCAGGCAGATCTTCCAGATTGACAGGCCCCCCCATGCTGGTTCTGTGCCATGTGACTGCTGACTCTGATGGCCACCTTGGCTGACCATGTAGATACCAGTGCTGAAGGCCTGGTCCCCTCCTCTAACACACACAGACATACACACACAGACACACACATATACAGGCACACACACACACACACACACACACAGAGGCACACACACACACACACACACACACAGACACAGAGGCACACACATGCAGACACAGACACAGACACACATACACAGACACAGACACACACACACACACATATACAGGCACACATATACACGCACATGCACTCCCACCGGGTGGTTCTGACAGCGAAATCAAGGGCACCCTCGGAAAGTTCACTGACAGCAGTAAGCTGTGTAGTTCAGTCACACTCTGGAGGGAAGGGATGCCATACAGAGGGACTTTGACAGGCATGAGAGATAGGCCAATGAAAACCTCATGAAGTTCAACAAAGTGAAGTACAAGGTCCTACAGCTGGGTTGTGGCAATCCCAGGCAAAGTCTGTGGCATGGAGATCTCATAGCCATCTTCTAATATCTGAATGGGGCCTACAGGGAAGCTGGAGAAGGACTCTTCATCAGGAACTGTATTGGTAGACAAGGAGTAATGAGTACAAACTGAAAGAGTGGAATTTAGGCTAAATATTAGAAAGATATTTTTTACTGTGTGGATAGTGATCCACTGGAACAGGTTGCCAAGGCAGGCTGTAGATACCCCAGAAATGGCAGAGCTAAAGGACAGGTTGGACAAGGCCTTGAGCAACCTGGTCTAGTGGGAGGTGTCCCTGCCTATGGCAAGGATGGTTAAGACTAGATGATCTTTAAGGCCCCTTACAACTCTTAACACTATTATTATATGAAATGCAAAGCCCAGCCAGGTCTGTATGCCAGGATGTTTGAGTTGTTACTTGTGATTTTTTATATGGATGCACTTTGAAAACTAGAAAATATAATAATTCTTTTAAGAATTTTTAAAGAATCAGCTCCTGTAGCTTACTAGGAAAAGGTTATTAAAATAAGCCAGTGGGAGGATGTGTTCAAATACTAAGAAATTCACTGTGCAAAAACATGCTCACACCAAGAAGGTTTTTGTTGCTACAAAAAAGCCCCAAAAAGCAACCAACCAAACAAACAAAATCAAAAACAAAACAGAAAAAACACCCAGCCAAAACATAAAGAGCTTCAGTCTTACCATGGAGCAAATTATAAGGGTCATGATGGAATGGCTGAGAAAACTGAACTCACTGCTAAATTCAGAAATCAGGATTTTCTAGTTAACAGACAATCAACTCATATTTGCTAAGTATTTTTGAACTGTAGGGAATAATGGCTCAGTGTGTTTGAAGACACAGCTGTAGAGGTAAAAGAACTGAAATTCCTCACACATGATTCTGAATGGTGTTGCTCTTGGAAAGGAAATCTCAAGGCCCTAGAAACCTGTGTCGCTCTCTGCGAGTGTCAAAGGTTCAAACAAAGAAAGGTGGTTGGGGGAGGGTTCCTTCAGGGAATTTTTCTCTCCCTACCAACTCAAAGGTTTTGGGAGTTGAAGTATCAGGACCAAGAACAAATGAGTGGTCAATGACTCTAGATTCCAACTTAATGGTGAAGCAGCGATGAGGAAGAGAGTCCCAGGACCTGGGAGGTGGAGAGGCTTTTTCTGTGTGCTGTCTTCAGTTCATTTTGGGCAGCTGCTGGGGAGAAGCCACTGTTTTGCTGATCTGGTGAGAGCTCTGCTCTTCGCCCTCCCCCCTCCATCTCTGGGCACCCTGAGCGTCAGAGAGAGAGAGAAGAGAGAGGAGGGTCATGGCTGCTTCAGGATATGCTGCAGACCTTTTTTTTCCTGGGGACCGACTTTGACTGCAAGGAGATTTGTGTGAACTACCACCACTCCTCAACTCCCAGTGTTTCCTCCCTTGAACAAAGGACAAGGAGGGAGAGTCTTGCTCTTCCCCACTGAAAAGGCTCCATCCTCCCCCAAATGAGTCATACACCCCCCTTGTCTCTGCCTCACTGGAAAAAGACTGAGAATTCACCTCGCAGCCAGCTGAGGTGTGACACTGACACTGTCTGTAAATACAACTGCACCAGGAGGAACCTACAGAGAGGCTGGTTTTTTTTGGTGCTGGGGGAGTAGTTTGCTCTGATCTGTTTATAGTTACATCTATATCTAATCTATAGTAGTTAAGAACAGTTATCCTTCTTATATACATTTTCTAATTAATGTTGTGGGTTTGGTTTTTTTTATTTAGTAAGGGGTGACATGGTTATTGAGGAGGAATCCTCTCCTCTGGTCTTGGTAAACACTTTGGTTTCTCTTAAACTAGGGCAGCAAGATTAGAGAGGAAAAGCTACCAGACCCTATGCAGAAGAATCTGTGATTGATTTATTGCCTTATAGATATTATTTATTTATTCTGATTTCCACTTGCTTCTCTTACACTCTATAACACGATTCAATAATTCAAAATGCAAACTTAAAAGGACACTATTTGGGCAATCCTTAGTAGAGTGTCCTGAAAATATTCATTTCACTCTAAAAAAGGGATTTCAGAGTATCATCTTTCCCACCATGCTGAACCAAAATATTTCTATGTCATAATAGGCAGCATGTGTGTCTTGCCTAATATTTTTAGAATAGTCATAATTTCCTTATATAATTCATTCTGAAGAGTTAGAAGAGTCTTTCCAATGTGTAACCAAAGAATCTTTCTTTACAATTTCAGTTCATTACTTCTTATCCTGTTCCTAAAGACAAGTTTAAAATTGCAGAAAAGAGTCATTGATTGCACTGATTTCTATTAGCTCAGTAATTTGTATTAGGCATCAAGTGAGAAACTACAACTGGGTCATTGACACAAGTCTGCTGTCTTATATCGTCTGTGAAAAAAAGAAACTTGGTCGTGTTTTTCACATCAGTGCTAATGCAGCTTAAAGAGGTTATAATAAAACTGACCTGTTCCAGCCACTTACTGCACTGATTTGACTCCAGACAGCTGCAATATGAAACTTCCATTGCTTTCCTGACACTCTAATCCAATCTCTGTTTTATAGTGTCTGTAACACACATATCCCCAGGCACTCCACATAAAAACATAATTTAAACAAACACTGTAGGACAAGTATTTAGAAACAAAGTATCCTTTTACTGTCAGTTCCTTCTGTTGGAGAGAAATGCAATGATATATATTCAAAAAATTTACTGGAAAAATGAACCCACAGAATATTTAGAAGGTATGAATCAAATGAGCATGATGTACTAACTAATATACTGATACTCAACATTCACCATAGGGAAAAGATCCTGGTGAATCTGATACATCAACAATGTTTGCATGTTAAGTCCTGAAGAAACTGACAGCCAGTGTAGGTGAAAACAAGTAAGAACTACAGCATGTGCAATAAGACTAACTTTCCTTAATATGAATGCTGAACTATTCTTCTCAACTTGGGAGAAAGACCTATGGCAAAATCAGAACCAGACTAAGAGAGACGCTCACCCATTTTGGTCTTTGTTTAATAGGTTTATATGCTGGCAATATACCTTGTCCAAAATTGCATTAGTCAGTGTGAAGAAAAGTAGATTTGAAACAGTCATTTAGCAGCAGAACTCTGTGCTCTTAGCTGACATCCTGTATATTTACAAAAATGTTTCTTGTAACCCAATAATTTTGATTTTAGAAGCCAAATGAACACACTCTAAAGAGGATGATGAAACAGTCATCTTGTATTCTGAGTGTTCTGTATTAAACCTGTACACCTTCAAATTCTGTTGAGTCTTTTTGAGGGGTGCTTTTTCCTGTATTTGTTTGAAAAGAGCTCCCAGTTTCTTGAAGAGGTCTTGAATCTCCATCTTATATACTGTCTTTATCTGTTTACCCTTCCTCTTATATTACAAAAATAGATCTCCCTATTAAAAAGAGGAATTTGTAATTTTAAAGATGGCCACATTGGAGTATTCTAAAATGGCTTTGGAACTGGGACACATGGTATGATATAATTAGGGCTACCTTATAAAACTGATCAAAGATGAGGTTCATAATAAAATAATTCTGTGTATATGCAAATCAAACAAATAAACAAAACCCAAAATATTGCTATATAAATTTTTTCTACATAAACTTCTGTAAACCAAAATAGTTATTATCAATGTCCACTATATAGATTAAAAAACTCCTTATATTTCCCTAGATGTCTGAAATTGATAAACTCTGCTCGCAGTAATCAATGCCTTGAGACACCCCAGAAAGCAGGACTCAGAGTCAAGTTAGTGTGGGATAAGATAAAAAAGTAGATTCTTTAATGTCTAGGCTTAGGGTCTTCAGGAATACATGATGACATGCACCTCAAACTCTGATTTCCATTGTTTTTATAACATTGTCTACCCAATCCCTGGTTCACACATCTCTTGGTCCAGCCCCATCCTGCCCCCGCAACACCCTTTCAGGATTTGAGTCTGGGAGACAGTGGGACCTCTTCTTCATCATCTTTCTCTTCCTCAGCATGTGTTGGAGTGTTCTGGTTTCAAGGTTGTTGGCTTATGTTTATGTCTCGTAACACAGGCCTTAAGATATTATTCAGCCTTCTACCTTGAAAAGTCTAAATAACTAATGGAATTCTAGACATTGATAGGGGATAGGGATTAGAATACATATATATTGGACTTAAGCTGCTAGAAATATCAACCCACTAAATCTGCATTTTACTACAGTTACAAGTATCTCTAAAATTTATAAAAATGAAAAAATCAAAAATCAAAAAAACGCTGAGATATCATAATATAGGGCAAAGGTCAGTATAATTTTGTTGTCAAATGTTCAGATCCCTTGGAAGTGGCCCAGTAACCATAAGAGAGGAAAAATACAAGAACAAATTAAAAGTTAGAATTACAATATAAGAAAGTGTGTTAAAAATCAACTCATCACAACATGATGGAAAACTAATCATCTCTTTGAGAACAAAAGAATCTAGCCTTTTCTGAACTTTTATTTTGTCTTTTTCCAAATATTATGTTCCCTCACTTGCTTTCTTACACTTTCAAAATATTGAACCTGCTGGCAAGTGCAAGGGGCAGTCACACCTAGTTAAAAGCATTAAAATTGTTACCTTTGCAAGACTAATATGCTGATGACTTTCAGTCTGAACCATGCAACTGCTTCACAGTCTTCAAATCAAAATAATAATATTAATTGGTTATAATTCCCTTAGATCCTGAAACACTTCTAGAATTTACATAAAAGAGAACCTTAAGAGCCCAAGGAAAATTTTAGCACAATGACAATTTTAAAAAGGAAGTAATTTAATTTCCAAGCTTGTAAAAGTCACCTCAACTTTAACTAGTTGTATAACCACAAGAAAATTAGCAAATAATGGACATTTTGACTCTCAGACTTGGCAGGCTTTCTGGACAATATTGGATCATGAAAGGTCTAAAGATTTATTTAAAAACAACATTCAGAGTTGACCTCTAAGTTGACTTTTTCTATGCATACAATACTGGAAATAAAAGCTGTGCAGAGTCTAATTATTTAAGGCCTATTTGCCAGAGAAACATTATCTTTTCTGCTCTTATATGGAAATTCTTCTCCTTCTCTCACAAATATACTAAATAATCATGTAAATAAATACAAATTAGGAGTACTGAAGGCAATAGTTAATTTAGAACAGCGACGGGCTTGTAAAGTTCAAGGTCTATCAGCTGATTTGGTAAGCAAAAACAATAGTATGATGGCCTATCTAGGAGCAGCAGAAAGTTAAAAACAAACTATGTATGAAGAGAACATGACTGTCCCAATTTTCAGGAGGTGATTTCTTCTTCTATGGCAAAGTTAATTAAAAGCATTCATGATACTGAAATTCTAATTTCTCTTTGGGCCCTTTTTTCCCAGGATTCTTCATTTCTATCCTTTTGGTTTTATGTTGCCTGATTTTTGGTTAATGTATATGTTCTCTTGTTGCTAGAATATAAATTAAAATACCGTGAGCACCAGACACCTGGTAGTATGAGCCAAATCAGAGGCCATAAACAATATTTTAGATTCTAATGGCAAAATAAATAGCTTAATGTAAAGCAATTATGAAGCATGCCTGGAGATCAACATCTGAGAGAACAGAATGTACAGACTGATGATTGTTTGTTATTATTCCTTTACTAATATGGTCAGATAGGGCTATTAACATGCCATCACTGTGAGAATGTCTGTCTTTTTTGTTTGTTTGTTTCTGGTCTTCTTTTCAGTCACAGGAACAGCCTGAAGTAAGTGAAAGTCATTTACACCCTTTCCTCTTGTGTGTTTAAACAGTTGAGGTGCTTAGTTGCCTGCATATCCATGGATCTTGTAAATGCTATTGCACAGTCTTATGTGTTCTGCTTCTCTCAGTGCTGTATCTAATTTGATGCAGGCTGTCCATTGGGAAAAAAGACCAACAAACAAAGGTAAAAATGTTAGTCATGAGAAGCATGCCCATAGATATGATTTAGCTTATGATCTTTTGTACTGGAAAGGAGAATCAGAACAGAATAACTGGAGCTACTGGAATTTTTCAAATATTGAATCTCCAGCTTTTCAAATGCAACAAGCTCCTTTTTGAGGGCCAAAACCATATTTTGTAAGATTTACTGTAATTATTACAACTAGTGTAATCAAAATTACATTTTTAAAAATTATTCTGTTTCATACTTGAGGCAGTTTTGCATCCACTCCTGTCTAGAAGGTTATTCTGCAAAAACAATTTAATATAAAAAACATCAAACCAGTGTCTTTTTTTTTTTCAGTGAATAACTGGATGATCACCTAAAACTGTATAACAACATTAATATTCTTGTTTTCCCCTTAAAATGATAATCTTCCAGCTCAGCAGTGGTTGCAGAGTTCTGCTTTTTCTTGTATCCTTAGCAACACATCCTGTTCCGTATTTAAGACGGTTCAGTGTAATATGAATGTGTCGCATCCTTCCTGAAGGGGTATGTATCACTGATTCCTATCACTCACTATGCAAATACAACGAGCAGTTAAAGAGTTCATCAGTGCTATAGAAACATATGTCATTTAGGAGGCTAGCTGTTGTCATAACTCCTACACATCTTGGTTAGAGCTATGGTTCAACATGAAATTCATAATAAACCTGATCTCTGGGTCTTGCTTCTGACACAAACAACTTCATTATAAATTGCAGTTTAGGCCCATATTTAAAAGGTCAAACAGATTTTGAAATTACTGTTTTGCTGGGGTTTATTTTGACATTTTGAGAATTACAGGGGAAAATTATTTGAAAAAGTCAGAATCAGTCACAAAAACATGAGAAAGGCAGAGCTACCATTAACTTCTAGCAAAATACAGGAGATTAGTATCTCGCTCATATTAATTTTATATGAATATAAAGAATGTAAAAGAGGAGTAATATTGATTTAAAAGATACTAAAAATATTAGGTTTTTTTCACTGCTTCATAACCCACAGAGCTGTGATTTTCAATACAAAAATTCCGTCATTATCTAAGTGAAGAAAAAGTAGTTTATTGTTATTTTTATCTCAGACAAAATCTGACTGATACTCTTTGAAAAGTTATAAAACAAAATATGGAATCTTGCAAGGTACTGCTATAAGTGAAATTTCTAGCACACTAAATTAAAATGAAAACACCTGTATTGCTTTAAGAGGCATGAGCGAAAAAGGCAAAATTTTACTTTCTTGATATTGTCAGTTCTAGTTAAATTTTGTAATTTTTTATATAAATAATATTTAGAACAAAAGTAAAGTAATTACACTGTGCTCTTCAGCTTATAACAGTAAGACTATGGCAGAGCTTACCTTCTTTCAATAACAATACGTTTCTTGGTGTGTTTATGCTACTCCATTTTTGTCCTACCTCACAGCTCTTCATTGGTAATCACTGACATGCCTCAGCAAAATCACCTTTGAGTATCAGATAGGATTTCCATTTATAGAAAAGTTCTTTGGAAAGGTGGGAGAAACAGCCTTGATGATTCTTACATTTTTCTTCCCATATAATTTTAGTTCCCTTTGTCAGACCTATCTTTCTACTGAGAAGCAGAATAAAACTGTCATGACAGTCAACTGTAATTCAGTGAAGTGGCTGAAGAACCATGAGGGACAAACACAGGCTAGAATTCTCATATTTCAGGTTGTAGAACATCTCACAAGCTTTCTCTTTTCTAAAAGTTGATACCTCTCACCACACTCATTGCAACTTTTGTCAACTGACCTGACATCGTTTTCTGGTCATGGTTAATTTGCTTATGAGTCTCTGAAGATGCTGTCATGGCAAAAGGACAAACCACACCTGAGTGTGAAAACAGTGGGGTTTAGGTACATTCTGTAGGTACTCAGCTCCATCTAGCCACGTAGCTCAAAACTTCTTTGGTTATTCCAGTGATTCATCACTCTGATTTCCTCAGATAAGCTAATACAAAAAGGCAAATTTGAGTAGACCTCTATGTCCTTTCATCTCTGGGCATCTCTTTCCACTGTACCTCTCTCAAAAAATCCACAATGTCCATGCAAAACAAAGCCAAAACATGCAAGCCTCCCCACAGATAAAGAAAATAAAAAGCCAAATAATTCTATTTTGCATCTTAATTACATTTTTAAAAGTTTCCCTGACTGCTTCTATGATCTCCTTCCCCCAGCTAAACCCATCTGTGGTTTGTCATGGATGGGTCCAAGGAGATCGCACACACCAATATGGTGTACTCAGGCAAATCCCAACTTTATTCAAATTAGATAACATATATAACCCGAGGTAACCCCGCCCCGGGCACAACACATCTGACTCCATAGGCTGAGGTTAGAAACATGTACTTATAAGGTAAAGTCCGAAGCCCTTTCCGGATGAGATGCTGGGCTTGTAGTTGTTTGACCTCTGAGTCCGGTGTCACGTGGTTCCTCTGGACTCACTGGAGTCAGTGGGCAGCAACAATGGTTATATGAAGCAGACAGACCATGGCATGCCACCTGTCTGTGGGTCAAAGGCATTCTATCAGATGGACTGATACCAGCATAAGTTGTCTGACCTGTTCTGTCAAAAACTCTCTTCCTACTCTAACCCTGTAACAGATCCTACAACTCTTAAAAGTTCCAATTATTGGCTTCACAATAGTGACCTATCCTATTTGTGAACAAGCTGACAGACCAATGTTTGTTATTATTTCCATTGTTGTCTGAAATCCACAAAAGTATATGTGATGCTTATGAAGTTAGTACTGATACTTCCTTATCAATATGAATTAAAAGAGATCCTTCATTAAACTAAATTGCCCTTGAAAGATTCTGATACTTCAAAACATACTCAAGTTACATAGGTCATCTAAACTCCCCTGTACCGACCACATGCTTAAGCCATAATTTTTAAATATACAGTTACAAGTATATGAAAATTTCTGTCATAAACAAAATTAAGAAAATGTAGAATAAAGGCCAGAGGGCAAATATTACAAGAGATGATGGGACTTTTCTGTGAAATTGTGTTAAAAATGCATTCCTTCTTTGAATGGTACTATCTAATTGCAAATCATTTCCCATGAAAGAATACCTAAAAAACCAGCACACACTAAAATAATTGTTGGATGAAGTACCTGTAACAGGAAAACAATTCTGTCATTGCATAGTCTTGAGTAAGTGGAAGAATAAACACATTAATTACCCCAATTGAGCTGCATCATTAAACAAGTTAACATAAATGTATGTTTGATGAAGCCATAATGGAAAATACAGAAACATTTCTACAAAAATCAAAAGCAGAAAATTAATACCTTAGTGAAAGAGTCAGACAGGTTTAAGAAATCTTTAAAACTATTTAAGAATTTCATTATATTCAAATGAAGGCTATTGAGCAGTCAACTCTTCTCTCTTTCCTAGATAAAGTTGAAAAACGTGCATGATTGGTTGAGTATAGCTAAAAATGATAGTAGGAAGGCACATCCATTTAACTTGAGAGCAATGAAAGGACACAGATAGTGCTTTTGAATGTTCTTTGCTCACAGCAGATTAAATGCACCTCACCTGCTGAGAGAGAAGCCAGACCACAATATCACAAAATATAAATGCTTTATGTTTTCAGAAAGTGGTTTGTTTTTGTTTTTCCTCTACTGAAATGCTTTTTGTCAAAATGAACAGACAAGATATGTACTCATGGTGGTTTTTCTATGTAACTACATTCAGGATAGTCTATTGACAATTATCTACTAGAGCCTAAATTTAAGGAAGAAGCATCTCTGACACACTATTCATTATGGCTGCTGGTACAGCAGTCTAAACTGAGGACAGAAGAGCAAAACAGACTCCAGAGCCTTGTTTCATCCCATGGCAAGTTATAGCAAATACTGCCACCTTAGGATTCTGTGCTATACCAGAGAATGGCAGACTACAACAAAAAGCTCACCACAGGGTTAGTGCACAACAATAGACCATTAAAAATTATAGATAAATAAATAAATAAATATAATTCTTACGTTTTTTTCATATATTGCAATTGCCAGACACTATTCCATCATACAATGATGTTCAGCTCCACATGCAGGGATATCTTGTCAGAATGCTTGATTTTACATGCTGAATTACAATTCAACAGACTTCTCAGTACTCCAGAAATAATCAGGTAAGAACTGAAAGAATATCTGACAATCAAACAGATTAATGTGTCCCCCACACAACAAATTCATAGGACACTATATATGAAAAGGCCTATGTGTGCCAGTATACAACTACAATGTATTTTCATTCATATCAAATATCAAAGGATGAACTAAAAACTGATGCAGACTCTCCTCCTGACATAAGCTGTAAACATAGTTTTTGTGCTAAATAGATGTATTTGTTGTAATGAAGAATCTGGGGGAAAATGCCTCATAGTATTTATTACTCCAACTTCCACAAGGTACAGAAATACCTAAAATTTTGCATTGCATCTTCTCTTTGTTGTTACTTCTTTCATGATAACATTTTGCTATTGAGACATTAGAGTGGTTCACTTTACACCTGAAGAGTAGATGTCTTACTGAAACTGAATTTTTGGGGAATTGGTATTTAGCTCTTAAAGACATATTTTAGGCATTCTGCTGATAAGAGAAAATAGTCTCATGGTTGTAATGGTAAAAAAAATAGCTAGCATGTTTGTATGATCAGGGTTTGTCATTCTGGAAGGGATAAAGTTCCCCCATATTTCCATGCCTGACTAGATTTGTCTATTGCTTACAACAACAACCCCCTGTCTCCTCCAAGCTACAAGAGTATGTCAAGGCCCTGTGGTCCTAAACCTCCTTATTTTTGGAAAATGGAACAAAGAATACTTCCCATCACATCCTTGAAAGCAATCTTCTGCATACACAGTTGTATTTAATCAAGGCCACTCATCAAGTTACTTAGGAATCTCAAACATATTATACCTCACCTCACACCATCCAGGAGTTTCTCACCCCTCTGCTACACAGAGGTGTGGAGAAGACTACCCTGTTATGTCACAGTCTAGTAGCATACATCTGACAGATGAAGGCTATTTCTTATTGAAAAAAAGCATTCATTACTGTAGTATTTACTACATTCTTTCATTATCACACCAGATAATGCATTTTAATAGCAGGTTTTTCTTTCACAGATACGCTTCTGAAGACATGTCAGAAGGCCCAACTTGAAACTAAGGATTTTTCCATTTAACACTGTGGATTCTAGACATTACACTGCTTAACCATAATCTTTTGAAAGATGGATTATCGTGACATCACAATTCAGACATAAGGATTCCACTACCAAAGGGGTTAAACTGTATGTGTGACAGAAAGCCCTTGTTTATGACAGACCGTAGGAAACTCAGAAGGATGCTTCAGAAATAAGTAGTAGTTAGATCTGTGATATATTTGGGAGGCATATGGAACAGAATTACTATTGGGAATGAGTTCATTCTTCTACAGAGTTCACAGAAGAGTATTATAAGGGAGAAAGTTGCTCTGATATTTGCTCAAGGAATCAAATATACTGTGAATTAATTCAGAGAACCAATTAATATTAAGGGAACAAATCAGTTGACTCACAGAACTGACAGCAATGTAAGATATCATATTTACTTAATAAAGACAACAGAAAGAAAATCTCAACGATGATGACTCATTGATCATTATGCATTTTCTGCTGTGGTGGCAATATATCACTGGCAAGATTACTGACATGTATGATTTGCTATGGGCAGACTTCCTGAAAGCATAGTATTTTGTGTAGAATTCTAAGACCAATAATGCTATTTATGAAACAGCATGAAAGACATCCATGTAGCTGTACAGACATCTGAAGCAAAGATGTGGGGACTGGGTTTCTGGGATTGACCTTACACATCTATCAAATGTGTGGTACGAATATGACTTCATTGTGATGAATGCTGGTTTCTTACGAGCTACTTTTGTCTTCTTGTGACAAGGTAGTTCCATGGCTTTGTCTAGGTCAAGAGCCAAATATAAAGTGAGAAGAGGATGAATATAA
This sequence comes from Pithys albifrons albifrons, assembly GCF_047495875.1. Classification (NCBI taxonomy): domain Eukaryota; kingdom Metazoa; phylum Chordata; class Aves; order Passeriformes; family Thamnophilidae; genus Pithys; species Pithys albifrons. The sequence goes on from NC_092497.1 coordinate 26,421,981, forward strand.
TAAATAAACCATGGCAAGAAGGAGGAGAGTGTAATCAGCAACAACCAACAGGTGAAGGATCTTCAAAGGGATGCAGCAATATCATCAGGAGCTGATCTTTTTGGTGGTCTCTAGGAACATCTGACTGTGAAAGTGTCAGTGATAGAAATCAGGAGGACATCCATGTCAGATGTCCAACACCACACAGGAAAAGTATATCCAGATAGAGGAACTGTAACACAGAGAAGGTAAGCTGTTGCCCAAGCTAAGACTGGTCAGAGGGATTGAAATTGAGATTTACAGATGTATGGGGAGGACTCTGGATTCTTTATATGAGTGTCAGGGTACAAAGTTTGTTTGCTCAATTTGCCAGTTGAAGGGTGACCTGCTTGCTCTACATTTTATGATGATATGGTAACTTCTAAGAACAGTGGAACTCAACAAAAAATAAGATTATTTCTTACTGCTTGGGAGTGAAATGAACAGTTGCTCTGGACCCAGCAAACAAATTTATGATCTCTGTTCATCTGAAAATCAATTCAAGTTTTTACTGAAGACATAAATGTCTAGATTCAACAAATTATGTTCTTAACATTAATCTTTCTACTAACGTTCTATCACAAGTGAATTCAGCACACCTAACACTTGCATATACATTTGCATTTTTATTTGTTGTGTAAGTTTTCTTTGCAGTTAACTAAGTAAGGCAGGGATAATTGTAAGATGATTCCTCCTATGTCTCATAGACACGTGATCTCTCATAGACACAGGATGTAGTGATTCCCATCCTAGACATAATTGCCTCTCTCGCCTTTAGGTATTGGAGGAACTCAGACAACTAGGTTAGACTGACTGAAATCTGAAGACATCATCATCAAGTATGAGGTAGTGAATCAGGAACCACCAAACTGTGCTATTCTACAACTTATCAAAAAGCTGCTGATTATTTCTCCCACGACACATTTTGTTGAAGGTCTTAGCAGAAACAAGAAACTCTAACAACTAACAGAAAACTGACATTGGTAATAATCCATTGGTATGGTTTGGATTTTGCATGGTTGCAACTGTTGCCAAATTACACAATTATTTTCTATTCCAGACTTCCATATTTCTAGGAGACATTCATGCACAGCAGCCAACAGTCCCTTTTTCTTCTGTGCAGATATAGCCAAACACTACTGATTCCTGACTTTATATTAGTATTAAAAACATTTAAAAATGAACACTTCTAACATATGAGGTTCTGTACTGTTATGGGTTTGGTCAGGTAGGCCTAAATCTAGGTTTTAAATTCAGACTAGGCCTGAAATTGTCAGCTGACTTAAGCTAGGCTGAGCTAGCTAACGGCTGACTTCTTCTAGCCAATAATATTGTATTCCATACCATACTACATCATCTGAAAGGGTGTAAAATCCAGTGTGTGGGAGTGGCTTGGTCAGTTCCACCACGGCTGGAGTATGGAGAGGACTGCTGCAGTTCTTCTCTTCCATTAGGCCCTGCTCCTGCTGCTGCTACATCATTATTTTGGTTTAGTTTCAGGGAAGTAGAAATATTTTGTTGTTACTCTTTCTGTTTTTTGCTATGTGTCTCTTAGAGTACTTACAGATCTAGTGTAATAGACTTTGCTTTGTATTAATTGGGGAGTGGGAAGTTATTACTTGTTATAGAGATAGATAGATAGATAGATAGATAGATAGATAGATAGATAGATAGATAGATAGATAGATAACTTGTGTAAGTGTGTGTTATATTGTAGTTTTCTCTTCATTTTCTCTTTTCTGTAAATATACATGAAGTTAGTTTCAGCATAAACCTGGTTTAGAGGTTCTTTTTTTCCTCTCCCTCTTCTTTTTCCCTTGGCCGGTTGGGGGGAGAAGGAACCCTTTCTCTCTGTCTTGGTCACTTGGCGTTTTGCCAGCTCAACCCAAGACATGTACCTAAAAAGAATCATAGTCTTATGAAATATGCAATAGGAAAAGGGCATTTCATTCTTTCAGTATGAAGATACAGAAAAGCTGTATTCTGATTGATTATCCATAATCATAGACTAGTAGTAATAGCTGTATGAACATTGTCCAATTTTAAGTAACAAGGACCTGATCAATTTTTTTTTCTCTAAACCTCATTTTAAAATGTCTTGAGTAAGTCATAAATAATAGATCTGAAATGATTCTTCCACCTATTCGCTTTCTTACTGTCTGGGTTTCATAATTACTATGTAGAACTTCATATAGGAGCCCTGGAAAAAAATCTGAACCAAAAACCTGGAAAAGCCACTGCCTGCAGTTACTGCTAGACTTTCTGTGTTTTCCAGCTAGTAAATCAAGCATTTTATTCTTAAAATGACAATATACTGGATATGCCCATAAATATGCTTTCATACAGTGACAAATGATTCTTGATTTTTTCTGAACTAAGAGTGTATAACCATATTATTTCATAAACTGAATCATATTCCCTGGCAGGCTTTGTTTGCTGCTCCTTCAGCTATCAGCAGGTGACTCAGAGGGGACTTGGAGGCATGGCTTGCTCGTAGCAGGAGAGTGAGAAGGCTTTAAAACATCTCTAGGGAGCACAAGCGACCTGGAGCGCAGGGAACAGGAGCGGGCAAACGGGCGTGGCACGGCAGTGAGGGCGTGGCACGGCAGTTTGCACGGCAGTTCGAACAGGCAGGGCAGAAGCCTAGGTATTTCTGCAGCCCTGTTTTTTTTTTTTCTGTTTGTTTGTTTCTCTTTTCTACCTTTCTCCACAGCTCAAGGCAGTCATGCCTCCCAGAAAAATGAAAGCTGTTGCTCCTGTTACCAGTAGAGGGGTGTCAATGCAGACAGAACCCACTAAAAAGGATGCAGCCACTCAGGCCTCCGGCTGCATAAACTGTTTGAGCCTGGACCTACTACCAGAGGACAGTGTGAGAAGCACCTGCATACGATGTGAGCAGGTGAACGATTTGCTGTGTCTGGTGGCAGAGCTAAAGGAAGAGGTGGATAGGCTCAGAAACATAAGGGAGAGTGAAAGAGAAATTGACTGGTGGAGTCACACCCTTTCCACTCCTAAGGAAGCCCAGCAGGAAGTGGTAAAGCCCAGCCCCTCCTGTCATCAGGCAGACAGAACAGACCATAGGGATGGGGACGAATGGAAACAGGTGCCTGGTCGTAGAGGCAAAAACACCCCCTCTCGACCCCTTTCACCTACCAGGGTGCCCTTAAAAAACAGGTATATGGCTCTGGACTCGGACAGTCTGTTGGAGAACAGTCAGGAGGAGGATCTGTCTACAAGGTCTTCTGGTTACCCCCAGTCTACCGGACGGGTTACAACTACATGTAAGAGGAAAAACAGAAGGGTTGCTGTAATTGGTGACTCCCTTCTGAGGGAAACTGAGGGCCCTATATGTCTGCCAGACCCGTCCCATAGGGAAGGTTGCTGCCTTCCCGGGACCAGGGTGAGGGATATTACCAAAAGACTTCCTAAGTTTATCCAACCCTCAGACTATTACCCGCTGTTGGTTGTCCAGGTTGGAAGTGAAGACATTAATAAAAGGAGTACCAGAGTAATTAAAAAAGATTTCAAGGCACTGACCCGACATCTTCATGGGACAGGAACACAGGTAGTAATTGCCTCAGTTCCTGTGCTAGCTGGGATGAATGAGGAGAGGTTTAGGAAAGCCCAGCTTACCAATAGGTGGCTTAGGGGATGGTGCTATCGTCAAAATTTTGGGTTTTTTGATCATGGGGGAAACTCCATGTTGCCCAGTCTCGTCAAACCAGATGGGCTCCATTTATCTAGGGAGGGCAAAAGAACTGTAGCCCATAAGTTGACACGGTTGGTTAGGAGGGCTTTAAACTAGGTTTGAAGGGGGAAGGGATGGCAACTGGGCTCTCCAGAGATAAGCCTAAGGGCATAAGAGCCCTAGTTGAGAATGAAATCAGTGGCCCAGCTGAAGTGCATGTACACCAATGCACGCAGTATGGGAAACAAACAAGAGGAGCTGGAAGCCATAGTGCACCAGGAAAACTATGACATAGTTGCTGTCACAGAAATGTGGTGGGATGACTCACATGACTGGAGTGCTGCTATGGGGGGCTACAAGCTCTTCAGAAAGGACAGGCAGGGAAGGAGAGGTGGAGGGGTGGCTTTATATGTTAGAGAGTCTCTTGACTCTGTTGAAGTTGAGGTCAGGAGTGACAAGGTTGAGTGCCTGTGGGCCAGAATCAGGGGCAAGGCCAACAAGGCTGACAACCTTGTGGGAGTCTGTTACAGACCACCCAACCAGGATGATGAAGGAGATGAATTGTTCTACAAGCACCTGGCAGATGTCTCAAAATCTCCAGCCCTTGTTCTTGTGGGTGACTTTAACCTGCCAGATATCTGCTGGGAGCTTCATACTGCAGAGAAGAGGCAGTCAAGGAGGTTCCTGGAGTGTATAGAGGACAATTTCCTTCATCAACTGGTAAATGAGCCTACCAGGGGTAAGGCCCCGCTAGACCTACTGTTTACAAACAGAGAGGGGCTGGTAGATGATGTAGTGGTTGGAGGCCGCCTGGGGCATAGTGACCATGAAATAATAGAATTTCCAGTCCTCAGGGATGTAAGGAGAGCCACCATTAAAACCTCTAGTTTGGACTTCCAGAGAGCAGATTTTGGCCTATTCAAAAACCTGATTCAGACCATACACTGGGAAACAACCCTTAAAGGCAAGGGGGTCCAGGAGAGATGGACATGTATTAAGAAGGAAATTTTGAGTGCACAGCAACAGACTATACAGTGTGCCGAAAGGCCAGCCGAAGGGGAAGACGGCCGTCTTGGTTAAATAGGGAGATTCTGAAAGAAATCAGGGATAAAAAGAAAGTTTACAGACTATGGAAAAAAGGGCTGGCTACTTACAAAGAATTTACAGATAGAGCCAGGTCATGCAGGAAAAAAATTAGGGAAAGAAACGTGGAATTTGAAGTAAATTTGGCTATTTCAGTTAGGGATAACAAAAAGTCCTTTTATAAATACATGAATAACAAAAGGAGGGGCAAGAAAAACCTCCATTCTCTGTTGGACTTGGAGGGAAATATAGTTAAGGAAGATGAGGAGAAGGCTGAGGTACTTAACACCTACTTTGCCTCAGTTTTCACCAGTAAGACAGGTGGCCCTCAAGACAACTGGCCTCTGGAGCTGGTAGACAGGGAGAGGGAGCTGAATAGCCCTCCTGTATTCCAGGAGGATATAGTTACTGACTTACTGAGCCAGCTGGATCCTAACAAGTCTATGGGACCAGATGGGATCCATCCCAGGGTGATGAAGGAGCTGACAGAAGAGCTTGCCAAACTGCTCTCCATCATCTTCCAACAGTCCTGGCTCTCTGGGGAGGTCCCAGATGATTGGAGGTTGGCAAATGTCACCCCAATCCACAAAAAGGGTTGCAAGCAGGACCCTGGAAACTACAGGCCGGTCAGCCTGACCTCCATGCCTGGCAGGGTTATGGAACAGTTCATCCTGAATGCAATCACATAGCATCTTCAGGGTGGACAAGGGATTAGACCCAGCCAGCATGGGTTTAGGAGGGGCAGATCCTGTCTCACCAACCTGATCTCTTTTTACAATCTGGTGACCCACCTGGTGGATGAGGGGAAGGCTGTGGATGTGTCTATCTGGACTTCAGCAAGGCCTTTGACACTATCTCCCATAATATACTCCTGGAAAAGCTGGTAGCCCATGGCCTGGACAAGTGTACCCTCTCCTGGATTAAGAGCTGGCTGGAGGGCCGGGCCCAGAGAGTGCTGGTGAACGGAGCTGCATCCAGCTGGCGGCCAGTCACCAGTGGTGTTCCCCAGGGGTCTGTGTTGGGTCCCGTCCTGTTGAACATCTTTATTGATGATTCAGATGAGGGGATTGAGTCCATCATCAGCAAATTTGCTGATGACACCAAGCTGGGAGGGAGTGTTGAACTGCTGGAAGGCAGGAGGGCTCTGCAGAGGGATCTGGACAGACTTGAGAGATGGGCTGATTCCAATGGGATGAAGTTCAATAAGGCCAAGTGCCGGGTCCTGCACTTTGGCCACAACAACCCCCTGCAGCGCTACAGGCTGGGCACAGAGTGGCTGGAGAGCAGCCAGGCAGAAAGGGACCTTGGAGTACCAATTGACAGGAAGCTCAACATGAGCCAACAGTGTGCCCAGGTGGCCAAGAAGGCCAATGGGATCCTGTTCTGTATCAAAAATAGCGTGGCCAGCAGGACCAGGGCAGTGATCCTTCCCCTGTACTCTACGTTGGTGAGGCCACACCTTGAGTACTGTGTTCAGTTCTGGGCCCCTCAGTTCAGAAAGGATATTGAGGTGCTGGAGCGAGTCCAGAGAAGAGCAACAAGGCTGGTGAAGGGACTGGAGCACAAGCCCTATGGGGAGAGGCTGAGGGAGCTGGGGTTGTTTAGCCTGGAGAAGAGGAGGCTCAGAGGTGACCTCGTCACTGTCTAGAACTACCTGAAGGGAAGTTCTAGCCAGGTGGGGGCTGGTCTCTTCTCCCAGGCACTCAGCAATAGGACAAGGGGGCACGGGCTTAAGCTCTGCCAGGGGAAATTTAAGTTGGATATCAGAAAAGAATTCTTTCCAGAGAGAGTAATCAGGCATTGGAATGGGCTGGCCAGAGAGGTGGTGGATTCACCATCCCTAGAGATTTTTAAACACAGATTGGACGTGGCGCTGGGTGCCATGATCTAGTAAATGGACTAGAGTTGGACCAAGGGTTCGACTCGATGATCTTGGAGATCTTTTCCAACCCAATCAATTCTATGATTCTATGATTCTATATTTCGTGTTAGTTTGGGACGGGTTTTTATATATTTCAATCAATTCTGTGTAATGGAGCCCTAAGATACATAAGTTGAATAAATATGCAAATATGACTAAGTGCCTGCACAGGAAAGGTAGGCCTGAAGTTAAATGAAAGCTAACCTAGAAATTACACAGGACCCCCCCCAGTTATGCAAGTGGAAAAAAGAACATAGTTTTACTAACTTACCTAAAATACTGTGTAAGGATAAACAAAGCAATTTGAAGAATTACTCCTGTTGCTAAGTCACAGAGAATAAATTAACAGAACAACTAGTAATGCCATAGGTCTCTAATTTGGACCTGCAATGGTTCAGTCCCAGCTGACAATTAATCACTACATAGCACTCCCTCACTTCTCCTCCCCTCGCCATCTCTGGAGGAATAGAGAGGAAAACTGGAAAAAGTTAAAACCTGTACCACCTACTAAGAAAATAATGAACTCTATCCCAGCTGAAGGCAGGACAGTACCTCACAACTACACTTGCACCTTAGCTAGAAATGCTTTTGTCATGTTTTCTATTATATGCTACACAAAATATTTAATCTAAATGACTCTTTAAGTCCTTACATAAACTTAAACTGTTTACACAGATGGAAAGGCATTGATGTTTATCCTATAATTTTCTACCATTTTCTTGAGATCTAAATGCCATGCAATGGTTCAAATCCATCTCTGGAAGTGTGCAAAACCAGGCTGGATAAGGCCTCTGAGCAACCTCTCTAATGGAAGATGCCACTGCCCACAGCAAAGGGGTTGAAACTAGGTGATATTTAAGTTCTCTTCCAAGCCAAATCATACCATGATTCTATGGTATTATATTTATAGAGAAGGGGAAAATGTCCTCTTATCATTTATTAGTCAGTGGAAATAAGAATGCAAAGCTGAAATTCAAAGTTTTATGATCTTAGTGACTTGACATCCCACATTTACTGAAACCTAACTCATCCATCACAATGCAGATTCTGATCTGTATCCGTGCTTTGAAGAACCAACCAATACTTATTCAAAAGTTTATACATAAACTTTCAAAGAAAAATAATTTTGTAATTACAAATATCCTGAACAATCATAAAAAGGAGCAGACAAAGAAAAGGAACTTAGATTTTCAGTCCTATTTTCTAAAACTACATTTGTAACTAGTCAAATGGGATTTTTATAATTATTGGTCATTATTTGTTTGACTTTTATTTCACAGAGTGATCAATATATAGCCATCTATATTGCTGGTAGATCTTTCCTATGATTTTGAATTCTACATTTGAGCACATATTCTCAAACAAATGTACTTTACTTTTTCACTAAATTTGTGGAGCATAAAATCCAAAACTCTTCAGTTCTAGTGTACCACAGGACTAATAGAAAAAAATGGTCCATTCTTTAAAAATAAACCCCGTGAGGACAAAATGTAGCTAACCTGATGCACAACAAACATACTTGTCCATTAGATAGATAGATAGATAGATAGATAGATAGATAGATAGATAGATAGATAGATAGATACATACATATATACATACATACATAAAGTTTTATGGGCCTTAGACAGCACAACAAAATAGTTTGCAATGACTATGAACTGCTCAAAGATTCTTCGCAGAAATACAAACATATTTCATTATTCCATTTGGAACTGATTTGTAAATAGATGGTTTGTTAGACATATCAGCCTTTAAGTCTGACAAGTGAAGCAAGCAATTAAGCCAGCAAGTCATTGCTCCTTGTGAAAGTTTTCTGGTAAAACAGCACATTTTAAGACATGACTCACCACAATATTTTGACTCCATGAAAAGATAAGTAACTATGAATTTTGCTGCTGACTTTGCTAAACTATGTGAGCACAACACTGTGGGTAGCAAAAAAAAAAAAAAAAAAAAAAAGAAAATGTAAGTAAGTGAAAAGGAGGCATCACTCCCTTTTCTCCTTAGATGAAGGCCCTCAGGATACATACAAGACGTCCTGCAATATAAGGCTAGAAATAGATTTTCTGAAGCAGACAGATTTCTTCTCTTTCCTCACCCTGACACTTAGCACTGTAGAAATGCCTCTTTTCAGACATTATAGTAATGACTACTGGGTGCATTTCATCTTCTATCCATAACAGAGTTTCAACCAAGCTTGAAGGTTAAAATAAGCCTGGCTCTCATACCCATTTATATCTAAACCCAAAGTCAGTTCTAAGGACAACTAATTTACCATTTTTCTTTTCTTTAGGGCTCATCTCACTAAAATACCAAACGTTCTTAGCAGCTGTAAATACTAAACAGAATATTTATATGTACCTATATCGTTCTTGGTTACAAAAATAAACTGTTGGTATTCTCTAAGAAATCTAAATAAACTATATTCTGCTCCGAAATTTCATAGAATTTCAAAAGAATGGGAATAACTCAGCTTTAAAAATTAAAAATTACTAGATAATGGCAAAAAAGCCCCCAGACATTACATCAAAATATGAAAAATAAAGCCATGACAATAAATCTCTCATTTTGTAAAGCAGTGAATCAACACTGAAATCCCTGTCCAATCTTCAAAGAGATCTTTCCGGAGTGTTCCAAGAATACGATTTAGCCTTATACAAAAAAAATTATGTTTGATGTTACATCACAGACAAACATTGTAGGAAAGTATATATTCAAATACAACATGGACCAAGGATTCCATCTTCAATCCGACCTGATCAGAGTGAAGTGACCTTTATCACAGTGTATACCACTAGCGACCATAGCATAGGTCATAGGAGCGTTTTGGCTTTGTGTATCACATGACACATCTGATCAACCAAGTGTTTCCAACTGACAAAGTACTAAAAAATAAATTACTGGACTGTCTTTACATTTCTTGTGGTTCCATAGCTTGGGTTTTTTAGTCTCATGGAGTGCTTTTCTGTTAAGCAATATGTTATTGTAATTTTTAATTCTTGTTGTTGTTACAAATATTAAAATATTTTAAAGAAGGTTGATGTTGCAGCCCTTGGCATTATTTTGAGTTCTCGAAAATTACAAGTACTGGGGTTTGCACGTACGAGTTGCCATGTCTAACTTTTGCGAGTAACATTAACTTGAAGCAAGGCCTCACAGATTAGTGATTCAGCATCACTGTTGTTTCATATAAAAAACTGAAGTTATTAATTAAAAAAATTTTCAAAGTAATTTAAAAAAATTGTGTAAAACTACATGGACTAATGATCTTGTAACTAATGAGTTATGGAATGAGCTAATATTACCTAAGAAAAAGAAGAGAAAAACTGTTCTACATGGATGTCCAAAACTGTGTGTATGAAATTATTTCAGCAATGAGTGTATGTCTTTTTGTGGTACACACAATTAAAACTGAGCTGTGTTACATGATTTTGTACATATTCTCTAATGCATCATTAATGATTCAGTGTGAAATCTTTCTGTCATTAACACAGTTTAGGAAGGAGACTAGGCCTGCAATTTTAAGAACAGAAATAAGAGATGAGAGCCTTTTGGCTTCAGCTTCTTTGTTTCTTTTTTTTGTTAAGTGCTCTAAGTTACTATCTTGTTTTGAGGTTTGATTAATTACTTTTTAGTTGTGAAAATGGAAAGCCATGGTGACCAGAAGTATCTTAACAATAATTGTAAAAAAATATTATCAGTTGAATTGTTCAGACCGAATCACAGAATCATGGCAATATTATCTGTGCAGGACCTCTAGAAGACATCTACAGTAGCCTCTGGCTCATAGTAGGATTATTCCCAACTTCAATGCTAAATAGCTGTGGATACCTTCAGATGAATTTTGGAAATCTGTCAGGATAGAGTTTCCACAAACTCCCCTGGGCAAGCCACTCTAGTCTTTCTTTAACCTTAGGGTGAAAAAACTTTTTCCTAATGCATAACCTGAGTCTCCCAAGCTGCAAATTGTGGTCATTACTCCTTATTATAACAACTGCTACTTGCAAACTGCTATTAAATTGTCCCTTAGGTTTCTATTCAAACCAAACCAACCCTCTTCCCTCAAGCTCCCTCCACAGGTCAATATGTTCTAGGACCCTGTCCATCTTTGCTGCACTCTGCTGGACTTTTCCCCATTTCCTGTATCTTTTTTGAGCAGGGCATCCAGACACAGACAGAGTATTCCAGAAGGTCCAGTCTCATCAACTGCAAAGGAATAGTAACTTCTCTTAGTATGTGCTAAACATTTATTTTATCTCATCCTTCAGGCTGCTGGTGAAGAGCATTGACCCCTGGATACTCTACTTGTTACTTACTAACTGCCAATTAGATATCATGTCATGGAATTTGATGTCCAGCCAATTTTCAGTCTACCTGGCAATCCACTCATCTAGACATACTTTCTTAACTTTTAAATAACAGAGCTGTGTATGTTACATATAACAAGACTTACTAAACCCAAATAGTTTTATAATTCACATTTGAAGTTGTTGTTTGTTGGGGGGGTTTTTGGGGGGATGGGGGAGGTATTTTAATGCCACACTCAAATGTCTGAAGACACCAGTCATAATATAGGCGTATTCAGTTGTGAGTATGTGCTTGTTCGCTCAACAATTGTGAAGAGTCTTCAAAGTTGGTAGCAATCATCAGTATATAAACAGGGTGTACCACAGTACTGCATTAACATAATGTTTGGGACCCTGGAGCAGGTATTTTATTTACCTACTGTTGTGCTGAATTTGAGTGACAAGGTTTGGGGGTGAGGGTGGGTGGAAGAGGTGAAGGATGAATTTAAAGTGATAGCCAAGTGAGCCAGTGCCAGCAACCTTCAAGACAGACCCACTGCTGGCCAAAGTTGAGCTCATCAGCAATGGTGGCAGCGCTTCTGGGATAATGTAGTTAAGAAGAGAGGGGAAAAACTGTGCAACAGTAACTGCAGACCAAGAGAAGAGCGAGGGTATATGAACTCTTCAGACACCAAGGTCAGTGAAAAAGGAGGGGCAGGAGGTGCTCCAGATGACAGAGTTGAGACTCCCCTACAGCTCATGGCGAAGCCCATGGTGAGGCAGGCTGTGGCCCTGCAGCCCATGGAGATCCACAGTGGAACAGATATCCCACCTGCAGTCCATGAAGTATCCCATGCCAAAGCAGGAAGATGCCCTCTGAAGGAGGCTGTGGCCCCATAGAAAGCCTATGTTGGAGGAGGATCCTGATGAGGTCAGTGGCCCTGTGAAGAAAGGAATCCACGATGGAACTGGTTTGCTGGCAGATTCTGTGGACCCATGCTGGAGAGAGGAGTCCATGCTAGAGTGGATTTTCTGGAAGGACTTGTGACCCTGTGGGAAACTAACAGTAGACCACCCTGTTCCTGCATCCAGTAGGAGGGACCCACACTGCAACACTTTGTGAAGAACTGCATCACAGGAGAAGGGCTCACTTTGGGGTCCCACATTGGAACAAGGAAACAGTGTTAGGAGTCTTTCCTGTAAGGAGTAACAAGTTGCAGAGTCAACACATGATGAATGAACCACAACCCCAGTTCTCTATCATGCAACACCACTAGTGGAGAGGAGTTAGACAAAATCAGGAATGAGGTTGGCCTCAGGAAGAAGGAAGGTGTTCTTGAGATTTGGGTTTACTTCTCATTACTACTCTCAAATAAGTATCTCATTAAATGGCTGTCAATAAATTAAACTATTTTCCCCAAGTCTGTTTCCCCCATAATAGTAATTGGCTCCTTATCCTTATCACATCCCTTGAGCCTTTCATCATATCTTCTTTACTCTGTCCTGCTTTGGCAGGCAGCTGTCATCCAGACAGGATCACTCCACCACAAATCCGATACAGGCTAGCAAAAGGAACACAGTATGGTATTTAGAAAACACCATTTTATCTTATGCGCTTTTGTATTGACTTACCAAGTATTTCTCAGCTGAATTGAGTATATAATGATGTTACTTCTACTGGCTAGACAAGTAATTTTTATCAGGTTCACATCAACCGCTACTCTTGGTTATTTCATTGATTATTGCGACTTGATCTTGCATTTTACCATTCATTCAGATTAAATATATTTAAGCCAAACAGTTTAAAATGTCTTCTGTCTGAAAACAAAAAACTACTGAAAACACTTCCCCTGAGTTAATATAGTTTATTTGGACACACCTTGTTTGATGAACTTGACCTGAACCTCTGGATAAGGGATTTAGTGTTCTCAAATGATTAGAATCACCTTCTTTCCATTAGACTGCAGGAGGAAAGATGAGGTTGTTCATTAGGCTTTTCCTTGACAACAGACTGAGTCCAACCAGCTTACATAGTGCACATTTCATCAACATCTGTAACACATGAAAGTTTTTGTCTTCATCAGGTACCAGGGATACAAACTTCCCTCTCCGCAGACATTGCCTTCTACCAAAAGGAAGTGTGAATATGTGCCAGGAAACATCCACAACTTGCCTCAGAGCATCAGGACTCCAAGGTGTGACACAATATGTAACTATCATTCAGACAAAAAACATTCATTTTGTTTTCATTTTCTTTGGTCAAAGGCCATAATACTTTCCTTTTTTTTCTTAAGGTAATTTACTCCAAAAAGTCAGTGAACTGTAAGAGGAGCACCTGAGAACAACTGAGAAGTTGTAGCATCATACTGAAGGTCTAAACTTACTGGAATGTGTGTTTAGTCCCATTCCTCTTATTCCCACCATGGACTGTAGGAAGTATGTGGGTGGATGGAATCACTTGAAGTTGACAGTTTATTCTTTAGAGTTTCACAGAATTGCCTCTGAGCTACTGGTATCAGGACATCTTTTGTCTTTGCCACAGAATTTCTCTCAGAAAACTGTAGCCTTCCCAACCCCATGTATTCCATCAAAAAAAAAAAAAAAAGGAAACACTGATATCTGTAAGTGGCTTAGATGAGGAGAAAATGACATATAAAGTTGATATATTAAAGTTATATTTTTCCTTCATATATCTTACTTTTCTAAATTCTCTTATCTTTGTTTAGATGACAGAGTACTCTATCCACTTCAAGTTCTACCTTCAAGGAGGTTAAAGGTATTTATCTGACACCATGAGCATTCATGTTCAAAATACGTCCCTTAAAATTTACCATCTAAACAGGGAGGCCCATGAGTTTTCTCATAATTGTCAAGCTTTTAAATTTCTGCTCGTGGGGAACTGCAGAACCATCTATGGTCTGAGCATGATCGTTTATCTCATTTTGAACTCAATCAGGAGTCACATAGAAGAAATTTCACACATAAGTTACCTCTGGGATCCAAATCCTATTAGTAGAGCTTAGAAAATTATGAACAGTCCCAGAAAACACAGTCAAAAAGAACAGCACTCTGCTTCTTCACCTCCACTTCCAAATAGAGCACTTATTCAGAAGCTAGAAGAAGCTGAAATTTCTCCTGTCAGGATATAAATCTTTCACTTAGAAATGTAGCCTCAGCACAGGTTCTGTACATTACCCTGTGGGAAAATAATGGAAGGCTGGTAAAGCTGATTGTAAACCTGCCCAAGTAACTCGTAGTTGAGGTGTCAAGAAACTCATTATTGGTTTGGCTTATGTGTTTGACAAGCCAAACATCTGTGTTTAAATAATGTGGGCCTATGATAGATTTAGAGGCATCTTATCAAACATGTTTGAGATTCATGCCCTGCTGTAGGGAAGATCAAAGTGCATGATACACCTGTGTGAACCCCTCATGTGTGGGTGAATGCAACATGTGTGGTGATCTCCTTGCACAGACAGAGCTATGTGGTGCCCGCGTTCCCACTTGTGCTCCTTTGCATGGGTGCTGCTCTGGGGGTTCCTCCAGCTGGAGAGGTAACAAAACAAATTTACGGTTTTCATTTTGTAGTTGTGCCTGCATCCTGTGTGCTCTGGGTGACACATAAACTTATGATATTCTTCACACATTAGTCTAACCTCCCCATGAATACTGTGTCTACCTGACATTCCCAAAAGCATGGATAGGGAGAGAGAGTATCTTAACTTGAATAAGAGGGTGTTTAAAAGTTATGTTAAAGTTCTCAGTGGTGCAGCACCAGCATAAAAGCAGATTAGGCTAACAGGTTATGAAGGTGTCCTAAGCACCCTTGAAAGTCTGATCTTAAGATCTATGTGCTAGACAGACTGATGAAACCTGAATTTATTCTAATTGTAATGTTAAATGTCTCACCTCAAGTTTTCTGTGCCTTAGCTTCTCAAATATAAATTAGAGACCAGGAAAGAAAGAGAAAATCCATGGGTCTTTTAAGTGAGACTTTGTTGATTTCATTCCATACCAAAAGTCTGTGGAGAAAAAGAGGTTGGAACAAAACATATGCAACTCTTTTGAGTTGACATACAGCACCATTTGATCACATCCCATAGTTTGGTTCCAAATGTTAGAAGGTACAACAGCCTCATAAACCAGGTAAATTCACTGTGTAGTTTTTTCAGGATTATAAAATCTCATTTCCATATTTTACCTGTTGACCTCTTAATTCATTCTTCTCAGCGACATTTCATTATGTGTGCAGACATGATTTGGAACTAGAAAACTCATACCAAGGACTCGTATCCCCCTATTTTTACATATGGGACAAAATTCTTTCTTTTTAAATAAATCCACAAAGAAGTTAGGAAAATACTAGCTATAAAATGGAAAAAGAGTAATAAATAATGTTTCAATAGTAATAATAGAGTTTTGAAGTGGCTTTGTTTTTAGTGGACATATTCAATTGTAAAAATGTGAGCAGGAGTCTGAATTTAAAGCTTTAGGTCTAATTGTCTCTCTGATAAATTACACAAACACAGCCAAATAGAATGAGTTACCACCCAGAGAACTGGTGCTTGGTGTCAAGTTAAAACAGTAAGACATTAGTCCATGATGTTTCTACTTTTCTCAGTTCCATGTTTGTAATTCCGTTATTAATATTTTCTCACTTTTCTCATTATCTTAGTCTCTTAGATTGTACCACTTAATGATGGCTAAAGCCAAGACTGCCAGGACTTTCACACTCCCAACAAGTTCTTTCTGAGATTATCTTCCCTATTCAGCTCGTTTGTCAAGAAATTGGATTAAATCCAGGAAGCAGAATCCAGGAATCTCCTGGATGGCTGCTGTTTTAGTAGTTGTTGGAGGAACTCGTGTTTCTCGCTAGAACAGGAAATGGCCTTTATGCCTTTGTGCAAAATGCAAGTCCTCCTCCTTACCTTCTGATCAGTACTACCTAAAGACTCCATGTCCATTCTTCACAGCACTGTACAGAAGCAATGATCCCAATGAGACTAAGTGGAAATATGACAGCCTTTCCCATGCTGTGTCCCCAGGCACTTCCTTAGTGCCTCTTATACCTCACTACACCTTTCTTCAGGCTCTGGTCATCATTCCCTGACAAATATAGCTTAGTCTTCCTGTCTTGCTTGAGACATCAGCTGTGTAACCAGGCACTGACCTGCCACACGCCTTTCTACTCCACTCAGAATCAAGAATGTGAAGTGTAAGAATAAAGAAAAGTAAAGAAAAAGAAGTTTTCACTGCAACATATTGATTTCCCTGGGTAGATTCTTTGTCATGAACTACCTTGCTTGCCACAGTTTATTTTCCATTGTGCTTTCTGCTTTCTTTGCATCTTTGAGACTACCTCTTTAATTTTTGCCTGTCTCTAAATCTTTTATGGCAAATACTCTAGTGGAAAGACATTTTTTACAAAGTACAAAACTATAAAATGAAAGCAAGAAGGTCAGAAGTGTCAGAAAAATAAATCCATAGGACTATGAGAAAAAAATTCAGATTACAAGGGTTAATGAATTAAAGGTTCTCTGTCTTTCAGAAAATAAAATGGATAAATACAGACTTTTTCTTATGTTCTGAATACTTCATGCATAAAATAGGACTTTGTATAAAACTGCTCTTCATGGTTGTTTCTGTGATGACCTTAAGTGTACCACCAAGGAAGGACTCGATATTCTCAGATCTTCTCTTTTTTTATTCTGAGCTGCCTCTTCCGAGCATATGTGCTTTTTCCTGTGTCAGTATGTGAGTTTTTAACCTGGAATTAAAATTATTACCTTCTTTTAATCAAAGTATGTTTCTGGGAATTGAGATAAGAGGTATCAGTGTAATTTAGAAATTAAGTACCTGATGGTCTGACTCGAGTTATACCTGAGTGGGTAAAAGTGACAAGCTCAGGTTATAATTTGCAACAATAAGGTGTTATTTCCCAGACGATGTATTCAGTGTTACAACAGTGATTTTTACATTTTCCTGTAATAATCTCTTTCAGTCCACATGCAAGGCATCAATGAATCATTACTTTGGTAGTGAATATCAGTTTTATCTGAAGTGCATCTGTCATTACTTTACTCCTGGTGATTACTTCAAAGTAAAGCAGAATCAACATTCCACTTCCAAACAGCAGATGAAAACTAACATACCCATCCTTCCAAAGAAGACAAATAAAACTGTATTTTTAAAAAAATCCCTGTCTGCTTCCAGCTTTGGCAACACAGCAATTCAGGCCAGATAAGAAGCATCTCCAATTAAATGAGTATCCATTGTATAGGTGGAAGTGATCTCTAGGCAACAGCAGCTAGAAATCTTGGAAGCATAATATTGAAACTCTGAAGAAGAGAGGACTGGAGGAAAATGAAACAGTTTCAAGAAAACCTAGTGTAAGCCTATACTTGCAAAATTCCTGGGAAATCTCAGTGTGCATCCAGTCTGGGAACACCATGGGAGCCTCTGAATTATAACTTTGGAATATTTTTATTTTCTTTTGCCTCTTTTTTGTTATTTTTGCTTCACTCTGATTTACCCATCATGCAGGACTGTATCTTTCCCTTGTCTACATCAATCAAGACATTAGTCTTTGCTCCCCTCTTTAATGATAGAATATAAGAAATGCTTTCACATCACATTATCAACATGAACATTACTTAGCAAAAAATCAGGAATAAAATTTTTGGGATTTTTCTCCATGTCTGCATGACTCAGTTAGCAATTAACCTCCCATCACTTGTCTCCAGATTTTCTGAAGTCCAGATACCCTATGAATACTGCTACCTTACTTTTGTTAAGTTCAAATACATGCAAATCATAAACCATGTATCAACAATGGAAAAGCCTAAAGTGGCATGTCCACAGCATAACAGGCATTTCACATAGACAATTGTTTGCATCTTATTTTCTGTTTCCCACTGCTAATCTGAAATTAAACCTAAACTCACATGTATGAATATCATATGAAATGCAAAGAAGAGTAAACCAATGTACAGGACAGAGAAGGAAATTATTCTATTTATTATCAGTATGGCTTCAGCTGGAGTACCATGTTGTATTCTGCATAGTACCTGAAGGACACAACTCTTTCAGAATGTAATGCTCAAAGAAAAGTATCTTGAATGATCAGAGGATTAGGAAAAATGACATAGGGAGAAAAACTTAGAACTGGATTGATATGAGAGAAGACTGGCAGAATCAGGATGACATTCTTGAAATGTGCAAGAATTTTTTTCCACAATGGAACAACAATTTCTCAATGGCCCTGTAAAAACAGACAAGAAGTACTGTGCTAACCATAGTGACATTACCTTAAGCATTGGGAAAACATCCTCAGAGGTAAGACATTGTACCTCTGAGACATGTGGTCGAAGACTATAAAATTCTCATGATTGGAGGATTTTTCAAAAACATTTTTCTTACACA
Organism: Pithys albifrons albifrons; assembly: GCF_047495875.1. Taxonomy (NCBI): domain Eukaryota; kingdom Metazoa; phylum Chordata; class Aves; order Passeriformes; family Thamnophilidae; genus Pithys; species Pithys albifrons. The sequence continues at coordinate 26,440,402 of NC_092497.1, forward strand.
AATATTTATGAGTAATCAGTTAAATAGAATTTATCTTGCTTGGAGATGCTAAAATTTATCTTCAGCGATATTTTCTGATTCTACTTTGTAAAATAAGCTATTTCTATCAGCACCATTAAGAAAAAGAGCAAAAGAAATCAATAAAGAGACAAGTACCAAACATTCAATTAAGATTTGTTTAAATAAATATATAAAGACATAAGCAAAATAAATATATATCTTACTGAGAGTGTTTTCAAACCCTGTTGCAGATTGCTCAGAGAGGCTGGGGAGTCTCTTGTTCCTGGAGATGTTTTAAACTCAGCTAGATATAGCCCTGAGCAACCTGCTCTAGATGACCCTGCTTTGAACAGGGCCTTGGACTCATCATCTCCATAGACCCCTTCCAACATTATCCATTATGTGTGACATGCAATCAAATATTCCAATCATACTTAAGGTATCGATTCCCATCTTTCACTCAGGCTGTGACCAGAGCCTTGGTCCAACTTCTTTGCAGTTAGTAGACTTACAATTGATTTAACACAACTTGTTTCTTAGAAAAAACACACCAAGAAAAGGGTTTGAGAAGGGCCTGAAGTATTAATAGGTACAGTCTCATAAATCATTCTCAGCATGGTCAGCAGGGAACTAACCTAAGCAATCTGAATATTCAACCACAAATTTGAGAACAAAATGTTCATTAGAAGTTGGCAAATATTCATCTGACCTCCTATCAGGCATAACAAAACCTGTGCTACACAGACTCTTCCCCAAAAAAGCACATCTTTGCATCCTGTCTCATAAATATTCTTGTAGTTAGTGAGTTTTTCTTCATGATTCTTTTAAATAAACAGCTATGAAAATCTGAATATAAGCTGTCATTACTGTGGAATAACTCCTTAATTAAAAATGAAAATTAAATTAAGTACTTGTCTTTAAACATGAGTGAATAAAACAAGCATAAATATATCATTTTGCTGAGTTGTATATACAAAAAATAGATATTTTAACAATATACATACCTTTTAATTTTGTAAAACATATTGAATATTAAGACTGTGATATTTGGAAATGGAGAAATACTTATATGGTTTTCATGCAAGCCTTACAATAACTCACTAACATAGGAGCTTATAAACAGGAAAACATGTAAATTCAAGCTAAGGCCTACACTTCATTAAAACATGAACAAAAATATCTTTTCTTTCCTCCCCAAATAATAGTCTTTCTTCCCCCAGTAATAGTCATGTTAAGTGGCAGCCTCATTTAGATAAACACACTAAAAATCTGCTGATCATCTGCCTTTCAATGACTGCATTTTTCATACTCTAAACCACAGTATTTTATAAAAGTCTATATGAAAACAGGATTATTTTGAATGATGGCATGTCCTAGCAGGGTTGTATAGTTCTGGATGGGTTTGAGTCAGAATTGAAACAATTGCTGCTGTTCTAATCAAAAGTGAAGTCTTTTCACTAGCCATGGGAAAGGCTATAAACCACCTAAGTTAAGTTTCTGGAAAGAAATTAATATTGTGGCTTTCATATACAGAAGTGCTGAAAAGTTGAGAGAAAAACCCATAGAAGTCCTTAAAATGGCAAAAAAAAGCTCTTCTGATGAAAGACTACAAGAGATCAATGATTCACCAGAAAAGAAAAAGGGATATGATCTGATTAATTTTCATGTATATGGAGACAATATGACCTAAAACCTAAAGCTTCAGACTAGGTAACATTATGCAAATAGGTATAACATTTTAGCAGGAAGAATAATTAAAAGCTGGAGTAGCATCAAAAACTTCAGTTGCCTTTTCCACCCCTGACATATTTATGTTAAGTTTAGACACTCTTCTGAAGTTTGCATAGCAATTAATCAAAGGAAGACTCATAACCCAAAGAGCAGAGACAGTCAGTGTAACTACAAAGGTACTGTCTGGCTTCATAATCAATGACTGTGTAAACTCCTGCATCTTTTATTTGAAGCTCTTAACTGGAAGTTCAGCCCCAATTGGTTTGTCAGCAAAGAATCTGTCCAGGGTTTGTTGATGCATGAGCAAGGTCAAAGCATGGGCTCAATAAAGTAAGTGGCAAACCTGCCATGGAACTTAAGAAAATCAGAATTACACTGGGTTAGCATTTGTCAGTATTGAATAAAATGCAGATGTCTTTGACTGCTTCCCCTAACCTCTAAAACAGTTAATGTAGCAGCTGTTATTATAATAATACACACTGTATCAAGATATCACACTAACAGGGCAAAGCAGGTTTTTTTCCCAAAGCACTACATTGACTGAAAGAAGCAAAGGCTAACACTGTTTTCTCTTAACAGCACTGAGAGTCTAGTTATGCTTATTAAAATTTTCTGTACCACATAATTTATATTAATTTTTCATACTTGACTCAGAAATTGAAACCCATATTCAAGAAAACCTACACAAGAAACAGGCTTCTAAAGTTTTTCAGGGATATTAACTAATCTATTTCTCATATGGACTGTTCCTAGAACTTCCTTTCTGCTTAAAAGTTTCTTTCTCAACATGTTTTCTACATGAAAGCTCTTTCATTCAGACCCATTATTTACTCCTTCAATTGTCTAATGGTATACCTACAATTTTTAAAGTATATCCCAGATATCTCCCTCTTCTCTAACAGATAACAAGAAGTACAGGAATGTTGACATTTCTGATTGGCCCTTTTGTGTTATGATTGTGTTCCACTACATGCGAATTGTTAATCTCAGGCACTTCCTTTCTAAGGTATCTATAAGCTTATTTATCACTATAGTGGATTTGAAAATTCCATTTCCATAAACTGAGATGGAAAAACAATTTAAGGGAAGATCTATATGCGTTCTAGATTTTTCAATTATAAACTCTTTGGGTTGTACTTAATAAACCCCCCAGTTCTAATGTTAACTTATGATCTGCTCTTTTTCTAGGTTTCTCTGTTTAATGAGATGTGACTACAAATTATGACTCGACTCTCTTTTTGTACTTTTCTCATCTTTGTGATAGAGTCTGTTGTGGGATTTTACTGAAGGCAATTTTTTCTTTTTCATAACACATAACTCCTTCTGTCTTTAGTGGGATGAGAAAAATTTGTGATCTTTATATTTATGGTGGCTGACTGACATGCAGAAGAGTTGAATTTTGCTAACGACATTCAATTTGTGTTTTCTTCACTCCTTTTGTGTGTGTGTGTTTTCTTTTCCTCATGGTGAAGTTAGTTGCAGTCCTAAAGAAGAGCAGTAAGGAAGTGCATTAATATTTGACTACAATATCTGTGTCAAACCTTTCATTTAAGGCTACACTTTCTTGGGCTGTGAATATTCAGTCTTACTGAAAAAATGTATACGTTTTTCAAAGCATTCCAGCTTAAAAAAAAGGTCTTCCTTTCCCTTTTTTTTTTTTAATAGCAGGAGAAAACTCTTTTTTCATTATGCTCACATAACTCAAACAATTTGAAAGGATTCTCTTCTAATTTTCCTGTTAAAAACTATGACTTTTGATGAAGACCGTGGGGGAAAATACTAGGCAAAAGTATTTCTAAAAAAAAGCTTTACCTTAAAGTTTTGTCTGACCCATAATTACATCAGTCTGAGAGCAATGTGGTACTAAAATAAACTTCACTGCTGAATTGTGAGACAAATTTTTTGTTAAAGTGTGGCTGAAAACATTCCTTGCTCAATGCTGGAAAGCATAACATTTTGTTTTCAGCCCCCACTCACACCTACTCAGAAAAGAAAGCACATGTACTGAACTTGAACAATTAGCCAGTCAGATAGACTGTGACAAACTGTTCAACTCTTCCAGCTAGGCAAAACGACATTATAAATACTCCTATTAAGGTATAAATAAAACTTTCCTTTCTCTCCATTTGCAGTGAATCTTTGTGAGTTTTCAAGTGCAACAGAATCAAAAGTCAAAAGTGGTGAATTTACATTGCGGATTTCTTGCCCTTTAAAGGGAGTTGATAGTACCTGGCATTAAACAGACTACTTGCAAGGATGGTGATTTGAAGTGGAAATTAACTCAGAGTGGAATTCATAGTGACAATTCACTGCTGTTATTTTCCCACCATTTATGGAAAGATCTAATGCCATTAATGAAGTTCAATATTTCAAGAAATGCTAATTGTGGTAAAGGGACAGCTTTTGGTGTCACATGTAGGCACAAGACTCTAAAAGTCAAAGATAGGAAATTCCTTTAGCAAACTTATGAACCTATGAGAAGAAACTAAACATTAATAACAAGCATAGCTGGGGAGAAGCCACTTCAAGGTCTTGCTCTTTCTGTGTCCCAAAAATAATGGTGAAGTTTCCTTTCAATTACTAAGATCTCCATCTTTCCTTTTCCTTATTCTGCTACAACACAAGTCTGTTCTGTGCAGAGTGAACTAATCAAAAGAGCACATTTAAACAGACTACTGTGGACAGGCAATGTTGATTTAGGTCTCCCAGTCTGACAGAGAAATGAAAAATTTATGTCACCTGCCAATAGTTGTTCTGTGCTGGCAGGTTCTAGGTGCTGTTGTGTACGTACTAGAGGGCAGGATCTTACTCAAGGACCACCATGAGCTCTCTTAAACTTAGGCATCACAGTGAAAACAGATGATAGTCTATATTAAATGCCATGGTATAGACACACAGTGAAGTTACGGCACGTTTATTTATCTTGCTTCATGACTGTTTTATTTCCTCTGGTGGATACACTGTTACCAGGAACAATTATTTTACACCCAGTTTAATTTACACTGTTGTTCTTATCACTGTCCCAATATGAATATAACTACAGTTAAAATACCTTCACAGAGTTACATTTTTTACTGACCACTGCCAGTCTCCTGACTATGGGATAATAACAGAGAGCAGAAATTCTATTTTGTGTTATAAATTTAGGCTTATGCTATTAGCTTAGAATAAGCATAACTGCGCTAGTAGGTCTAAGAGCAAATTTCTCCAGGATATGTTTGATAGCACATCTTTTTAGATGAATCTCTAGAAGTTTCATAAAATCAGCAAATTCAGCATACATATAGTACAGTCATTATATTCCATCTGTTGTCCCTCCTATCCCAAATAAAGGAAAGAAAAGAAACCAGTGTTGTGCTCATATGCCAGGGAATGCTGCAATATTTGTTAAATTTTGCAGAGAAATAAAATTGATTTTTCCTGATTAATATTTTCAAGGCATCCATACTGTGGGTTATTTCAAAGCAGTAAGTAACTATTTAGCAAAACTGGGTGGAAATTCCCATTACACTTCTGTGTTCAGCGTCCATGTTGATGGACCTTATGATGATGATGAGGTCTAGTTCATGTTGCTCACTGCTCAGTGAATGCCGGACAGAGTGCTTCTTAGTACTTAGAAGTCTGCATTTCCCTGCCAGTTACCCTCCATCACTTTTTCGTAGTCAGATTTCAGTTCACTGTTACTGAATTTGATCTTGAAAAACCTCATTTGTGAGCAGTTTCTTTCTTCTTTTAAAATGATTCCACCCCCTGGAGTGTGTATTGAGCTTTTCTGGGTAGTTTTTTGAAGGACTGTATCCAACTTACCTTATTTGAGATATGTCCTTTGACTCTGCATAATCAGAGACTGACAGGATCAAATCCCTGATATGTAAATGCTTCAAGCTTTTGAAGCCAGCAATGCTAACTGTATGCATAAGGGTTCAGTAATGTCAATAGAGTTCACAGGCTGACCCAATGTCTGCTAAACATCTCACAGGCAAATAAATACAAAAGGTTCTTGATGCAGCTTTTAAAAATCTAAGGACTACTATGTGACTAGCTATAGTACATCTGTGACAGGAGAGAGTAGAAAAGTGTCAGGAAGCAAGTAGCATAGGAGAAATTGAAGATTGTTTCATTAGCCATTGAAAAGCAAGAGAAAGCTACATCTAAATATTAATCCAGTCCCAAATAAGTAATAATAATAAGTAAAACAAGTAAATAAGTAAACCAGTAAGTAAACTGATAGGAGGCAAAACCCCTGACAGGACTGGGCATCGATGGTCTCAGTTCTATGTAGCTTCATATCAGAGGGGGTCTCAAGACAAGTCAGTGAATACACTGAAGGGCAAGTCAGAGGAACAAAGTCCGAAAAGACCTACACAGGTTGATATAAAGTGCCAAGGGGGACTGCATTAATTTCAGCAAAGGTGAATGCAATTTCCACCCCCTTGCAGCCACAGAGATACAGGGTTCCATCACATCTAAGAGTTACATGGGAAGACAAAAGCCACGACTCCAAATATCCCACTCTTCTGCCCTCAACTTTATATATGCTGAACATGATGTCATGTGGTCCAGAATATCACTTGGGTCATCAGGGGTCAAATGTCGCAGCTGCGTCAACTCCCAACTCACTGATGAGGTGGGGTGATGAGCAGAAAAGGCCTTGGTACTGTGTAAGTGCTACTCAGCAGTACCTAAAACATCCTTGTTATCAGCGCTGTTTTCAGCACAAATCCAAACCATAGCCCCATACAAGCTACTATGAAGAAAACCAACTCTGTCCCGTCTAAAAACAATACACGTGGAGATACTCAAAACCCAACTGGACACATCCCTGAGCAACCTACTCAACTTTGAGCTGGGATGGGGCCTCGATGTACAATCTCTAGAAGATCCGTCAAAACCCAGCTCAAGTGTGATTCTGTGCAATTCTCTTGTGTGTTTTGTGATTATGATTAGACTGGATAAATCCCTGAGCAAGCTAATCTAAACTCACAGCTGACCCTGTTTTCAGCAGGAGAAGGGACTGCCAATCTCCTCAGGTCCCTTATCTCATTATCTTAGGATGGTTTGCTCAACAGCAGAACTTGGTACTGCGGTGAGAAGACAGTAATGATGAGATAGGTAAACATTTTAAGATGAAATAACATAGAATGTAAAAATACACTCAGAACAGAATGGTGCCCTATTATACCTTTCAAATAATTCTATGACGCTCAGCTGTAGAAACCCCATGAGTCATTGCAACACTGCAAATAAAGTAATGCCACAGTCAAGTCTGAACATTCTTTTTGGTCTACAGCTGTCAAAACATAATAAACCTCAAATATAAACCATTGTACTTGGATCCGTAAAAATCAACTGAGAAAGTGTATGTATTATCAGTAGACTTCATAACAAATTTCACAGTAATGCTATTTAATGAAATATCCTGGGAGCAGTGGTAAAATAGAAGAATTTGCAACAATATGCATGGTTGAAAACATACCCTGAGTGATCCTTACTATCGATGGATGATTGTCTTTCACCGATGCGGCGGAGAGAGGACAGCTCCCAGGAGCAGGGCTCGAAGAGCAAAGGCAAGTGCTCTCGAGAAACCAACTCCTTGGAAGCTAAGGGAAGGCTCCTCCCGCTCCCAACCCGGCGACGATCCCCCGAAGGAAGAGGTCCACACGAGTCAGGAGTCAACGCAGAGAAGCAAGGTTTATTGGAAGGCACCGACTTATATAGCAGAGCATGGAACTTTCTAGAACATGGGTGGAGTTAGGGGTGGAGATAAGGAGGAGAGAGGCATAGGATTGGTGAGCATGCAAATGAAGGGGAGGAACAAGGGAAGAACCAATCAGAGAACATAACCATATATGGAAAATGGTGCACTGCACCAACTGGGGACCAATCAGGGAAGGCTTGGCGGGAAAATGCCCTGAGGGTTTGTGGGGAGAAGAAACTTGGATAGGGATGACTAAGGGAAAAAGACAAGGGTAGCCATCTTAGGATTCATGACGGTTAAACTGGGGAAATATCTAAATAGTTTCTTCCCGGTTCCTGCACTTCGGCGTCTTCATCAACCCATCTTTTATAATATTTCTGCCATTTAATAAAGTCCTCATCTATTTGCTGTCCTCCAACACCTTACTACCATTATATTTAAATGATGTATTCTATTGCAAATGTGATTTGTTTAAAAATATATATATAAAAAGTTGCCTGCCATCCAATATTATTTCAAGTTACAACGGTGACTTGGTTTAAGAGAATTTGGAGGGATGGAGATCTCAAACGGAATTCTCTTTTCTCCAATTCAATACCTCTGGTTGTCCCCAATACAGAGAGAGAGATCATATACACCTGGATGTAAGTGGGAAAAATAACTCTTTATGAAGAAGAATGCTAAACAGCAATACTGATAAAACTGGATTAAACTAAACAGAAAATCACCAAGTTCTTGCCCACTGGACCAAAACAAGATGACAGCTGGCCTCCCTCCACCTGTGAAAACCTAGCAGGAATGGTGTGGAGGGTCAGTATGAGAGTGAGGGTACAGTGCCAGCCCAGGCAGTTGGAGCAGGGCTGCGGACCCCCAGGCAACTAGAAGGACCCACAAGACACCAGATGGATCCAGTGGTGAAACCTGGTCACTGCAGCTCTGACGGTTATACCCTTGATCTGCTGAGGTGGTGGGAGAAGCCCTGAGCAGTAGAAGGCCTATGGAGTGAGGGAAGGAGTCACTCAATCTGCCAAGTGAAGTCCAAGTATGGTCTTTTATTGGCTCAGGGTAGGTGGGAAAGCCTCTGGTTCCTTCCCTGGGGTGGGGAGTTCTTTACTGGATGACTAATACTGGATCACGGGACATTTCAAAGATGTTATAGCTGCCTGTTATGTCAGCACAGGTGGATCCATTATGACCATCAGCAGGGATGAATATCTTCAGACCATGTGTAGGAATTGTCCTGATGCATCTTCAAGGGGAGTTTTCACAAATGAGTGATTTCTGTAAGCACAAAGAAACAACATGCAGCTCACAGCCTGAGAGGGTGGGTTTGCAAGGCCCTCAACACCTGGATTGTCTGAGTCATCAGCATTCCAGGCTTTTCACACTTATAGATAGGTTCTTCTTCTAGAATAACAGAGTACCACCCTTGTCTTAAGTTCCTCCCCACAGTCTAAATTAGTTGGCATATGTGGGGGAAAGATAAAAGGTGGATACCAGAGTGTTTCTGTAAACCAGGGCAAATGAAGAAGAGAGAACATACTTCCACAGCACAATAAGCTACACATACTTAAAACAAGAATGTAATTGTCTCAGTAAATATACACCTCTTGGAGATGAAGAGTTAAAACAAGAAAACAATAAATCAAGTTTATTTCAACATTTGAAGTTGAGCCAGAAGTTCAGGTCCATTTTATTGGACAAATGTCATTTCCTCACATGAATGTACTTTTACTGGATGCAGGTTTTGATCTCCTGTTATACAATTACTGTAGTCTTCTTCAGACCACTTCAGAAATACTTCAGATTTCGACAGAACCATCTTTTTTTTGAATCCTCATGCTAATTCAAAAGCCATTTGCACAGATGAATTTCCAGTTTCTGACTAGAAGAAAAATAATGCCTAAAATCTTCTCGCATATTTATTTTCTGTTGGAAAAGGGACTGTGTCTCATTCAATGCAGATGAACAGTGAAAGAACATTTTAAAGCATAAATACAGTACTGTCTAAGAACATATCAGACAGCATAAACTGCAGCTTGTGCATGATTTTTGAAATCCATATTAAGAAAACCAACCAACCAAAATAAGATGTCTTGGTTTGAGATAAGCAACTGCCAACCCCCCCAAGCACAGAGAGAAAAGCCTCCCTCCTAACACCAGGGAAAGGGAGGAAAAGAGAGGGGAAAGAAAAAAGAACACTTCAAACCACGTTTATACTAAATCTACATATATTTTTCACAGGAAGAGACAATTAGAAGAGAGTACAAATATACACTCACACAAGTCTGCAACAACAAGTTCCCCACCTCAACTTCATAACGAACACACAAATTCTACTGTCCTAACTACACATTACTTAAGAAGAAGCTTATTCCCCAGGGAGACAAACTCAAGCAGAAAGGAGAGACCCAGAACAACACATTTTACTTTCCTGAGGTACCCTGTGAGCCAGTGGTGGGCCTGGTCCTCTCCATCCCCCCTGGGGCAGCATTGTGCGTCCTCCCAAGAGGAGGGCTGAGAAGCGACTGCCTTAACCACTCCCACACTGGTTCCTACTTCCCTGGAGATGATGTCATAATGTGGTATGGAATACAAACTTACTGGCTAGAAGAGGTCAGCTGTTAGCCCAGCCCAGCTCAAGTCAGCTGACAGCCTCGGCCTAGTCCAAACTTCAGAGCCCAAATCTAGGCCCACCTAGGTGAACCCATAACATAAGATTACAAACCCAAGCTATTTTTATTGACCGCATTGAAGTTGATGGAACTTTTAAAACCAGTGATTTATTTCATAAGATGAACTCAATACAACAAAATCAGTCAGCTACAATATTTTGTTTATTTACAAACTACTAGCAATATGTAATAACCCTTATAATATTATGGTTCTAGCAATGTGCACCTGCCTGGTGTTTAAAAATTATTGTTAAAAATGAAAAAAAGAAGACAGCAGGAAAATCATCTTGCTATGTATTCCACGTGTCACAATCATTAGATCTTGGAATCTCATGGTCTAGCCAAATCTGCAGAGCACCAAGTTTTAAAACAGAATCAAATTATCTCATTTTAAAAAGCTGCTGGAACACAACAGAATTATTTAATTGAACTTCAAGTGAGTCAATGTTTCACCTACATACAACTCTAACATCTTCAGTGGAAATGATTCGCTGAAGTGCAGGCTACAAACTATGATGAACTTATTTTCTAACAGATTACAAAGCCAGATTATATGTACAATTTACATTGAGCCCTTGTGAACTACTTTTATATCTTCTGCAGAATTTCAGTACCATTGCAGTTTTCTTAAAACTCCAAAAGCCTTTCACATAGAAAAATGGGTTTTCCAGAGGGACTCTGTGACTCATCACAAAACTCTGCTGGTATACAGGGGGTTTTTTTTTGACATTGTTTGAATGAGTATGGGCTGCAAATTTGAAAAGAGCTTGGTAAATCAGGGCACTAGGTAAAAAAATTCTCAATCTACCTTAAAAATACCACTTAAAATATTTTAAATCTATGAGTTTGAAACAAGGAACCAAATGTATTATGAGTGTTTTAGTTTCATGCTCCCTAGCACATGCCTCTGCCACTCATATCTTCTTTACATTTAGAAAACCAGAGCCATACTATGGATAATTTTACATCAGAAAAAATCTGGGTCCCATTTTTAAACTGGATTATGTTGTACCAGTAAAGATGGTTTCTCTACTCTACTTCCGGACCCTTCTTTTAACTTTGACTGCTTTGAAAAGAGTATGCAATCATATTACAGGAGAAACAGTCTTTGTATCTGCTCTACTTCACTGACTTTGTGGGTGAAGTGCCTAGAGACCTTAAGCTGCTCCACAGAGAGCAAAACCTGGAATTTGACAGAGCAACAGATCAACAAGGGAGTTTTTTTTGTGTTTTGTGCATTCATCTGAAGTAGTACTAAACCATTGTGCTGCCGTTATTTTGAGGAGACTATAAATTAGAGCATTTATTCTAGGGTTATTTCCACAGTTCCATGAGTCATTTTTGCTTATAACAATAGTGCATGGATGTAAAGATGAATTAAAGGCAGACAAGTTCACACAGCTACAGAGTTACGGCATTGAACAGTAATAATAATAGCAAGTTCCCTTGTGAATTAACACATAAAATGCACTTCTGTATTAAGAATGGGGTATCTACATTTTTCCTGATCAAAGTATATGTTCACAGTCCTCTCTGAGGAGCAGTGTAATAACATGACAGCAAACACCCAAGAAGCTAGTCTTGGCAATATAACACTTCACACTACTGGTACTATAGTTTTTTACTTCTCAAATGAGCTTTTTACCTTTTAATATCATCCAAGTCTGGGCCATTAATCATAAATGTACAAGGAGCACAAATCAACCAGATGTTTGTTGGTTATTCAGCATACTAGAAACATACATACTTATGTGAATACACATGCACATGCACACTTACCTGTGATAATTTTTAATATTTGAAAGGATGACAAAAAATATCTCCCTAAATTATGCACTAAGATTTGCAGTTCATGTAGAATGATTCAGTCTACTAAATCTACATTTAGTTTTGCTTCTTTATGAGACCATTCAACTGAATAATGAGGTCATTATACAGTTACACAATTATACAAACAGTTCATAGAAGTGAAGGCAGGAACTGTTCTCAAAAGCATCACTAAAGACATTTAAAGGAAGTAAAGTGCACAATAGCATAAGTACAAATAGCAATAACTCATCCTTTTCTCCAACTGGTTTTTCAGTTAGACAGTACAAACAGGTACTATTTATGAGAAGATGCCTTGCTCTTCAATACTTGTCAACTTCTGTCACTATTTTTCTATATGTGAGACTCCTCACAAAAGCAATCATCTCTGCTAACACATTTGGAGAACTTTGCAGTTTCGCCCCAGTTCTAATTTTCCATTAAGCAGCTTCTATTCTGTCACAAATCTGTAAGCCATAAAAATAAATAAAATGTTCACGCATCATTCAATGTATTGGTGCCTTGAGAGACCACAGAAAACAGGGGTCTGAGCCAAGTTAGTGTGGGATAAGATAAAAAGCAAAGGTCCTTTAATGTTCAGGCCTAAGGCCCACAGGAATATATACTGGTGCATCCAAACCCTAGTTTCTATGGTTTTTATAATATTGTCCACCCACTCTTCTGTTTACACATCCCTCTGTCCTGCCCCATCCTGCCTCAGGCACACCCTGTCAGGAAATGAGTCTGAGGGAGAGTGGGACCCTGTGTTCATAATCCTTCATCTTCCTACCACATAGAGATATTTGGAGGTCTTCCAGTGTTCTGGCTTTGAGGTCACTGTGCCACTGTTCATGTCTTGTGGTGCAGGTTTTAAGATATTATTCAGCCTTCTACCTTGAAAAGAAGACTAAATAGCTAATGGAATTTGACGCATTGATATGAGGTAGGAGTTAGAATGTATAAATATTAAGCTTAAGTGCTAGGAATACTAACACACTAAAATCTACATTTTCATACAATTACTATTACTTCTAAAGTCCACAAAAATCAAAAAAACTCTTAGGCATCAGACCACCCTTTTAGAAACAACAAAGCTCAAAAATTTTATCTAGTTTCTCCTACTTATACTTAGCATTACACTAAAAAGATAAACAACTATTACAATATTAAATTATACAGCTAACTATTATGCAAAACACTAATGATAAACATAACTAAATAGTTGTTTTATCCAGGTTCAATAACCATGAAGTAAGTTTGTGGAGACATTTCCAAGCCTAATGGGACATTTTCAAGAGTTACCTGATTTAGAATTTTGGTTTGCTTCTGAATTGCAGGCAAATCTTTGTTAATTTTTCCACTTTAGTCTATGTAAGAACAGCAACTAGTGTTGATGACCTTACACACATGTTCTTGTGAGGATGGTAAGAAATTGAGGGCCATTCAGTTTTGTAGAACCACATGAGACAAACTATGGACTTCCTCTTGTGAAGCTGCAATAGCATCTGAGGTCTGGTTTTGGATGATTTCAGTGACAGCTGAGATGTTAACAATTGCTTTTTCCAATTCACTTACTCCTAGAGGCAGGATCATGGCCCTGACCATACTGTAGAAAAGTGTGGGATGATCAACAAGGGGACTGTTGGTTCTTTTTATCCTTTTTGGATATGTTCTTTCCCATTCCTCCTGTTCATCAGTTTGGTCGAGGAGTCTTATGTTTGGGATTATCACCCCCAAAGCACAGGCCCAATCTTTATCAAGGGGCAAGACTTTCCAGGCCTCATTTTCACAAATCTAGTACCACCCTGAGCCCTGTGCAGGAACTATTCTTCAGGGTCACCCTGCCATCTTTATTGCCATACTTGGGGTTAACCCTTTAGTAGATGTGTCTTTATCACAATAGGAAGGGAAGGGGATCTTTCCTGAATGATAAGTGAAAACACCGCAAAAGAACTGCTAAGAGAAGGTTTTTGTATCCATTAGCAGCAGGTATTTATTTCTGTGCAGGAAACAAGACAGCAAAATGCTTCAAAAGCTTGCTTACCCAACAGGTGTCAAAGCAAGTTAATTTATACATTTGAACATAAGTGATTACAACATCTCATTACATATTGATTACAGGCAGGGTCTGGGCGGAGCTGGGGCGTTGTTTTCTTCTGGCATCAATTTTGGGGAGGGGTCCTTCTGTTCTTCATCCCCAAAATAAGGGTCCCAGTGAGTCTTCCTCTCTCTGACCCAGCTTGCCCTTTTCATAGGTGACCCAGCCAAAACTAGTAGAAAAAATCTTGGCTAGCTACCATTTTGCTCTATTCAAATGTCTACCACTACCTGATTAATTGACTCTAGGCTATGGTACAGCGAACTCAGTGATAACCAAGTCCTGGTAAAGAGAACAGAACATGCTTGGTGATAAAGCTAGAGCAAACAGGCCTAAAACTTGTGGAGGGGGTTTGGGTATTAGCCCTTGTTCCTTCTCACTGAAATATTAACAAAGAGGGAGGGAACAGCATGATTGTCTTGGTTAAGGAATATATTGCTTAGGGATACTGGATAATAGTCTTTCTTAACTGGTCTCCAGGTCCCTGGGATTCCAGAGGACTCTCCAAAGTTTGTCTCATTCATCAAAATGCCAATTGGGGACCAATTGCTTTCTTCATCATCAATTGCTGGCATTTGAGTAAAAATCCAGCAGTCATTTTTTTGAAGCATTTTAGATACATTTTGGACTAGGGTCACATGCAAGTTTTGATTCCAAATTTCAGCTAAATTCATAACACAAATTTAACAACATTTTGGTATTTGACTACAGCTATATGCAACTGCAATTTCTGGTTCTAAACTTAATTTGTGGTTACTAGCAACAAACAATGCATACAGAAAAAGTAATTTAAAACACATTTTCTATTTATAATAGTCTCTGCTGTTGCTCTCATTCCAGGGCAGAGGACTTCTGTCCTGTAGTAAGTCCAGAAAACCTGTTATGCAAAGAAAACAGTCCATTTTATTGCTTAGGATGAAGGGTGAATCTCAGGGGTAGACTTCTGTCTCTTTCACTGTGGTGTAGTTAGTTGACAGTATTTGAAATTGCTCTTTCCAGTTAGTGTGCAGGGGTCAGTGTCCCATCCTCCAATGGTTCTTAGGCTGGAACAGGAATGTTCAATTTTATGGGTCTTTGAAGTTTCTGTAAAATAAACCCTAGAGGATTTAATAATTTTGCAAACCAAATTTCTCTTATGTGAACATGAGGAGACATTGAAACTTATGTTGTTCCTTTTCCTTAGCTATAGGCAAGGCTTGAATACATGACAAAGGTGTCTCAGATGTCTCTTATATTTCAGATGTCACTTATGTTTCTTGACAAATTTTGCTTAGGTATGTTTTAGGACTATTCCATACTTCAGTGTTCAGTTAAGCTGCATAAGGAATGTGCAGTTTTGCAAATCTCAACCAATTTTCAAAGGGATTTTGAATTTCAGAATTCTTGCATTTTGACAATATAAAAGGGATTCAGCTTTTATAATGTGAAGCGGTTGACTGTCAGCCACAAAGTCACAAGCCAGTCAGGAGCTCACCACATGAAAGGTGTGTCTGGAGCCTCTGCAACACCAAACAACATCTTGGCAGCACTAATTACTCCCCACCGAATGCTTGCATTCTCTGAATTGATTCTAGCCTCGTTGAGGACAGGCTATCCTGCCACAGCCTGTCTTCTGACCCCAGTCAGTTCTCTTCATCTCATGAAGTGGCTGTGCAGAAGCCTCTTGCCTTCATTTATAAAAGAGTCCTCTTCAACAATTTGTATTTGTATCTTAACATGTTAAATAACAATGGCCTCTTCACATACTGTAAAACATAGTATGGGGTTTCTAAAAACTATTTTACTGAAAGAAATCCAACAGACATAAGAGCATGAAGAAAGTATCCAGCACATGGTTGAAATTCACTTAACTAGGCCAGAGTAAGGTACAAGCTAAACAAATCATTTAAACAAATTCAAGAAGCTATCCAGTTATGATGTTATGATGTTACCAGTTCATCACAAAGTTTGCAAGCTTAGATGTAAGCCAATGTCCATGAGAGAGTCTGTGGGGGTGAGTGTGAGCGAATCCCTTAAGGAAAGCTGTTTGGAGATTCTACCTTAAAGAGAACAGAGCTACCTGGAGTATGGCTTGTAACCAATGAGAGGCTGTGGTGTATGCAAGGTGAATTGGTTAACCAATTATGTGTTGGCATGTTGGATATGAGAGTGCTTAAAAGGTGTGGACATTACTGCGTGAGAGAGAGATTTACTAGGATGTGAGAGTGAGTCAGATCTAAATCTACTGATGTAATAGGAACTAACTACTTCTACTATGAGCTAAAAGAACTGTCTGTTAACCTATCTGAATAAACTTCCTAAGTTGTGAGCCTTCTGATCAAGCCTTCTGATCAAGCCTTCTGATAACTGCTGTGCGTGAGCTCTTCTGATCATCAGTCCACACCTAGCTCCGTGTAGGGGGCTCCCCCTATAACAGACCATCAATTAAATCTTTCAGCTGCAGTGTTGCAAACCAGATATCTTCTGGTCTTCTAACACAGAACTTGTTTTCTTTTGTGAGACTCAGTACCTCACACACTGTGACAGACACTAGAAGGTAAGACATATTAGAGATAAATTCAAAATAGACAAATTTGATGTTGCAATTACACAAACCCCAGTGTAGCATTCTCAAACCAGATCCAGAGAAATTCCTCTCACATGCAGCAATCAGAGGGAAGACATGGTCATTCTATACAATACTTGCACAAGTTTACCTTCATCAACTTTGCTCTCAGTTTGGATTTTCAGAAACGTGTCCTTCAGGTCTGGTGGTGGCATAGACTTCTTTGGTGGTCTGCAAATAGTCATACTCTAATAGCAAATGGTTACTTTACGTAAGGACAAAAATACATAAATGACAACTACTGATCGCTTTCTGCACTAATACAGCACTGGTCCTGGTCCCCAGAGCCAAGCTGAGGCACAGACCTGTTACAAGATGGAGAACACAGAGGCCAACACAGAAAGTCTCTTGCTTTGTCAATCTGTCTTGGTGTATCAGATGTTCAGGCTTCTCTAAAGAGGGAAATGAGAAAATGAGAAACAGACAGAATTGTTATACCCCAGTGAATTAAACTTATACAGGATAAAGGATCTTAGTAACAGGGGTAAGGGCAAAGGCTGGGAATGCCCTGGTGGGAGTGGGGCAACCCTTCACCCCCAGCTTTTCCTGCAGTTGGAAATGTTGCATACCAAGGCAGGAGAGTCAGGATGACCAAGCTGCCTGCCTGCTCGGTGGGGAATCCTGCATACCAGGATGAGGTGTCCATATCCCCTGCCTGGTCAGCGCAGGAACTATAAGGGACTATAAGGAACAGCATTAGAGAGGTTGTCAGTAGGGCAGGGTCTCGGCTGCACCAGTGTCTGCACTGGCATCTGCTATTGCCATAGCACTGGCCCCCAGATTTACAGCTTCCCTGGCCTCTCCCATCAGAGCCACAACTTGTCCCTGTGCTGGACACTGCTCTAAACTCAGTCCACTGATTATGATAGAAAATAAAATACAACTAGCAAGTAGGAGCTCCTTTTTCTGTCTCTAAATCCATCAGAAATTTCTCAGAGATGTAAAAATTGTTAGATATCTATGCATAGGTTTAATCCACATTACAGTATATACTTGGAGTTGAAGTGAAAGATTTGTACATATTCTCACTCTACACTCAACCTCTAATTTTAAGGTCTCCTGATAAGTCATCTGGAGATGGACGGATATTTATGTGCTCTTCTCATAATTATTCTCATAATATCTGACACATCATGAATATATTTGTTCTCAGAAATATTGTGCTCTTCCCTTGTCACAACTCCACATATAAATACTTACAGTTAATTATGTGACTTTTTAAAAATAATAATATGATTGTACTATATGGTTACCTTTGGGTTCTATAATACATCAGCTTCTATGCATATGTACATAGGAATGCAACTGGAATCACTAAAGGTTTATGAATGAAAGAGTAGTTTCATGGCACTAACCCAGCTGAAGAGAAAGTAGCCAGTGCTAAGCCCCCAAAAGTGATTGTTCTGATTTGGTGGCTGTGGTTGATTTTAGGAACAGGGTCACAAGTAAAAATCACAATTGATACATTTAGAATGAAAATACTCACTATTTCTAATGGGGGTTTTTAACTTTCCTTCAAGCATTCCTTGCAAATTTCACACAAAATATTTAATGAAATGGTTTTTTGCACAGACACAACATATTTTTCTTTTTTATTTTTTTTTATCTCTCAGCACATAAGTAAAAGAGGAAACAAATATCAGAACAGTAGGAGAGAAGGAAATGGAAAAACTCCCTGTATTTAGAAAGAGAAGCATAGATTATGCAGTTTATGAAGTCAAAATCTACACTTTGCCATTTGAAGTCCTTGGCTTCTTCGTGATAAGGTCTATTTAGAGAGTAGTTTCTTATTCTCTGGAAAGGATTTTTTAAGTCTACTGGTTTTGGTGTAGAAGCACTGCTTCTGCAGGGGTTGGGAGGACATTGCAGAAATAAAACCCTGTTGGAAACTGATTATATTTGTGATTATAAGAAAAATTGCCCTAGAGATCTTTGTAGGTGGAATTAGAAACCATAAAGGCAGTGAGGTTTAATTATATGTACTATTCTTCTGCCCTGTACAATGTAATCTTGACAGGCAGTGCCAATTAACTGTAACATTTCTCTACCTTTTTTTAAAATATATTTTCAGTATACACATGTCATCTGCCAGGAGCAAACTCAAAAACTCCAAAGATACAGCATATAGCTAAAGATGTAGGGACAGAAGGGGATCAATACTGAAGTATTCCTCTTTCTTTCTGTTGTTATTTATAGGAGACCAGTTGTCTGCTTGGTGTATGAATATCTTTAAGAATGCAATTACTGCTAAAAATCATAGCTGGCTTCTTGTCACTCCTCAAGGAGAAACAGCATATTATGGAAGCACATAATTCACAGTAGAGGTGTGATTTTGAGAAGGCATTTCCATTGTAAGCAGAAATTTCATTCCATTGCTGAGTGCCCCTCCAACACAGAGTGTGCAAGCCAGAGGATCCTCGAGAGCATCTACTTGAGAAAAAACTTCAGTGGCTTCATAATGAGAATACATAGAGAAAAAGAAGTCCAAACATTTTCTCTCATTTTTTCACAACAAAGACAAGAACACAGGGTACATTTCATTCTCCACATCATAGTGAAGTAAAAACATAAAAAGCCATGACACAAAATACCAGCTCACAAACCAAGGGCACATTTCAAATGTTATTAATGACTTCTACTGGACCCTCAATAGGCACTCAAAGGATCAGATATTTTCAAGCTGCAAAATATTTCACAAAGCTACTTACAAATAACAAAAAGGAATTCTATGACTAACTAAGAAAAGAAGACATCCATATACAGTGCTGTATATATAATACAGGTAGTTCATGGTCAAGGTCCTCAAAGGCATTTAGACATATAACTTCCATGTAAAGAAGTAGGTAGCACTGAATAGACCAATATACTGTGACATACAATCCTGACAATCTTTTAAGAGTTCCTAGCCCACCACATTACCATTTTCAAAAATAACATTGTATTTTGGTAGAATTGCAAAGTCCACCAAGGCCTCTGTGAGGAGAGCTGGAAAGTATTTCAGAGATCAGAAAAAATTATTTGAAGCACATTCTGTGGAATTCACATGAACTTTTTGATAAGCACTAATACATGACTTTTCAGTTCAGAAGTCTAGAATCCTCAGTCTACCTGGGTTGAAATACTCTCTTGCCACAGAATACATACTCACAGAATGTGTGAGGGACAGTGGATTAGCCACAGGTGATTTTTTGCAGTATATGGTTCTGAATTCCCTAGAAACGGGTTTACAAAACCCTGCAATTTGATATCACATCCTGGAATTTTCTATTTCAGAAAGCGCTCCTAACTTTACTTTTTGTATTGCGCAAACATATGCGGGCATTTCAAGTCAACCCTTTTCTCTGCCTCCTAATAATCCCCTGACAGTCCTTAATTTATACTTACAAGATAAGTGAAGTTTTTAAAATAATGATCTTCTGTGACAGTCTGTAGAAATCTTTTGACAGCTGAACACTCAGTGATGTGTCCTGACCAATACTAGAATACTAAAATAACTGCCACCTTCTTTCAAAATGCCCCCTTTTGCAGTGCTTGATGGTAACTCTTAGGCATGACAATAGTAAAAGTAGAGTAAAATTGTCTGCAACTGTGTCTTACAGTTTGTGGATAACATAAAATGTTATCTTCCTTACATCTTTTAAGATTTTATCAGATGATTAGTGGGTACAAGCACTTAATATCAAGAAGGTGTGTGGCTCATCTTCGCAAACGAAGATTTGGGAAGGGCTGTCCCCACGTGGGTGTGTCCTTCCAGCCTGCGCAGTGGATTTTAGGTGAGGCTCAGCGTGCGCAGAACTGGCCCCACCGTTTCAGTCCTGAGGTTCATCTGCCACGGCCGAGCGAGCTTGGACAGTGCCAATGAAGTCTTCAGGACTAGAACCTACAGCACCCGGCATTTTCCAGGAGGTCTCCCATCCAAGTACTAATCCGGGGCTGACCCTGCTTAGCTTCCGAGATCTGACGGGATCGGATGTCAGGGAGGCATTTAACTATCCAGAAGGTAATAGGCTCGAAACAACAGAAATGTTGATGAAGTATTGAAAGTATAAGTAACCAGAAACAAAGAGTAGCAAAATAGTTCATCAATCTTTGACAAAGGCTTATTTTCATTCACAATACTTTTTTGATGATCATCTGAAATGTAAATTCCATGGTCCACACTACAATGATGCTTTTAATAAAAAAATATAGAATTCTTCCCATTAAATGTATAAACATTCCAAATGAGCCATTGGAAAAGATGTAAGCACTGGGCACTAACCTAGGTTTTTGCAAGGGTAAATTATTTAAATTTCAGCATTTTATTTCTAGCTACTTCTTACTTATCAAAATTCTATGTAGAGAGTTTGTTTGCACTGGTATCAATAATAATAATTTAAAAAGCAACCCCAAACAGAATTCTACTGCCATTGAAATCACCAAGAATACTCTCAAAATATCTTGAGTTTAATCCTTCACTGACGAAAACTAGTAGATTTTACTGAAGTCTGTTTTCCATATTCTGCCAAAATTATTGTACTTTGTGTCCCAGAGTTTACTCCCCTAGATTTCTTGTGCAGGACATAATCAGTTTTGTAAACAAAAGAACTTATAGATTCACATAATATCAGGTTGGAAGGGGACCTGAAGGATCATCTGGTTCAATCTTCCTTGGTAAAAGCATGGTCTTGACAAGATGGCCCAGCACCCTGTACAACTCAAATTTAGAAGTGTTCAGTTTTGGGGAATTCATCACTTCCCTGGGGAGTTTATTCCAATGGCTGTCTCTTCTTATTTTGCAAAATACTCCTCTTGTGTCCAATTTGAATCTCCCCAGGAGTAACTTCTACCCATCATGTCTTTTAGCATATGACTCCCTACAAAAAAAGAGCCTCCATCTTTTCTGCAGCCACACCTTAAATACTGGAACAGGGGGAAAAGGTGTCTCCTAAGCCTTCCTTTCTCAAGGCTGAACAAACCCCGTTTTCAGGCTTCCCAGGCCTTTGATCATCTTTGTGGCCCTCCTCTGGACCCTCTCCAGCCTGTCCTCTCCTTTTTTGTACAGCAGGGACCAAAACTGAAAATATCACCCCAGGTGAGGCCTGTCAAGCACTGAGTAGAGCGGGATAAAGATTTCTTCATGTCTGCTGGTGATGGCCCTGATGCCACCCACCCTGTCACCTTGCTGAACCACAGCAGCACACTGGTCCCTCACACTGAGCTTTACCCACCAGGAACCCCAGTTCCTTTCCACAGAGCTGCTCCCCAAATGAGTAGATCCCAGCTTCTGCTGCACTCCTGGATTATGCTTTTCCAGGGGCAAGACCTTGCACTTCTCCTTGTTGAGCTTCATAAGGTTCTTGTTACCCAACTCTTCCAGCCTATCCAGGTCTTCCTGCAGGGTGGGTGTCCCTTCCCAAGTGTCCACTTCCCCATTCAGTGTGGAATCATCAGAAAACTTTGTCAGGGAATATTTCATCCCATCTCTCAGATCATATATGAAGATATTAAACAGCATTCGGCACAATATTGACCCCAATTTTCATAGATTTCCAGTTTGAAAAGGAACTATTTACCAGCACCCCTGAGTGTTGCCTGTCAGCCAGTTGCTCACACGCCACACTGACCAGTTGTCCAGACCGCAACACAACAGTTTCTCCAGGAAGAAGCTGTGGGAAATCGTATTGAAAGTCTTGGAGAAATCTGGGTGGACAATGTACACCCCACATCAACCCACATCAATCAGATTACTTTGGCATAGAAGGTGACTGTGTTTGTCAAGTGTGATTTGCCTGTGGCAAATCAGTCCTGGCTTTTTCTGCTCACATGCTTCCTCTGACTTGGGGTAGCCTCCAGGAGGATTTGTTCCATAACTTTCCCAGGACCTGAAGTAAAAGTGTTAGCCATCTCTTGTAATGCTCTAGGGTAGATATCATCAAGGTCCATTGATGTGTGGAGACCAGGTTCCTGTAATAGCTCACACACCACTCTTTCACCTCTGATGGCAGGTTTGCAGCAACCTGGACTGTTACACCCTAGGCCAGGGGTCTAGCAGTGCAGATAAAGATGGAGGTGAAGGAAGTGTTAAGAGACTGCTCATTCAACATTGCTGGAGACTGATTCATTTCTCCTGTCCAACAGCAGGCCAGTATTGTCCTTCAGTTTTTCCTTGTTATTAATGCACCTGAAGAACACTTGCTTGTGGTTTTTGACATTTCTGACCAATTTTAATTTATACTTAGCTTTTGTTTTTCTAACTGCACCTCTACACACTCTGGTAATTTCCACTTTTCCATTTCTGGTATGTTTTTCTTTCAGTTTTGAGCACACCCAGGAGCTCACAGTTAAGCCAAGGGGTCTCTTGCTGCACCTACTTCTCTTACCATGAAAGGTCATGAACTGGTTTTGCACTTGCAGGAGAGTGTTCTCAAAAAACTCCCAGTACTTGCAAGCTCCACTGTCCTACATGGCAGTTTCCCATGGAATTCCTCCCAAGTGAACTCTGAGTGAACTCAGTTTTGCTCTTCTAGATCTAAAATCTTGGTGTTAGTACTAACCTGCATGCTCAGCCTGATTCCAGACACCCCAATACTGTGATCGCTGCAGCCAAGGCTACCACTAAATGAAGGATTATAAAGCATACTTCCTTGGTTTATAAGTAAAAAGTCCATCAACTCATCAGTACTTGTTGTCACACATAACATTTGTATGAGGAAGCAGTCCTCTATGTATGCCAGGAACTTCATGGGTGACATGTGAGTTGCTCTATTTTTATTCCAAGAAACATCTGAAGTCACCCATAAGAACCAGGTTCTGTTGATTAATCTTGCTTAAGTGACCCAAATATTAATGCACTGGTCTTACTGCCTTCATTTGGAGATGGGCAGCAGACTCTTACTGTAAGACTTCCCCTTGAAGATGACCCCTCTGATGTGGACCCAGCGGCATTTGTTAGAGGTTCCACAATCCCCATAGATGACTTCTGTACATTCAATAAATAGATATATAGAATACATAGATTCCAACTCCTCCTGCTCTTCCCATCCTGTCTTTATGAAGCACCCTATAGCCATCTATCATAATCCTCCAGTCAGATGAGTTGTCCCAACATGTTACAGTTACTCGTATGACTTTCGGACTAGGTGTAGAGCTCCAGTCCCTTGCGTTTGTTTCCTGGCTCTGTGCATACACTTGATGTGGTTGGTCTTCTGGTTTTCATCTTGGAAGGCAGCTAAGAAGCATTTCTCACTTCTCTGATTGATCTGCCTTATTTCCAGTTGATTGCAGTTGCATGAGCATTGCCACTTTGAACCACAGCCTCTGACTCCTTCTAAACTTGGGAAGTAGGCTTTTAACATCTTAGGGCTTTTAATACATCAGATTAAGCAATTCTTTCCCACAGCTTTCAGAGTTTAATTCCAAGTTTTTTAACCTGGTGTCTTTCCTTAACATTTATGGTAGGTTGCAAATATCTCTGTGGTTTTGCAGTCATAATATACCAGTGGTAAATGAACAGGATTTTAAAGAGAAGGCTTTCAAATTTGTGCACATTTCACTCCTGTATCACAAAAATGATCCAGATTATAATAATTCCAAAGTTTATTGTATGTTATATATAATCTCTCCTTGAGTGAAAAAAATCTGATTATGATGATGACCACACTAGCATTTATTAGGTGACTTAAAAAGTCCAAGCAAATTAATAGCTTGACATTTCAATAAATAGCCTCCCTTCTATTTACTGAGATACACAGAGGAGTTAAAAGCAAATTTATTGCTTCAAAATCAAAAGAAATTAAACTAAATGATGTTTTTCTGAAGACAGGCCATTACATTTAAGAAAGTAAAAAAGATGGTTACCAAGCAACTATGTTCAGCCTGCATACATTGTCTATCATAATCCTTAGCAGAGTACAGGAAATGACAGGCTGTCATTACAGAAGAGAGAAGTGCTGAATTATGCCGGTTCTTTCCTGTGCTACGTCCTACAGGAGAGAAAGGAATTATATCCTACATACACTGATGAGGTTAAATAACTGCTGTAAGTTTGAAATATTAGGATATCTCAGAGTAGTCATACAATGCAGTAAGAATGCTTCCAAATAAATAACCACTTACCATGAAAATATCACTACCAGGCTGGACAAGCATCTCTTGCATAGCTGTCTGGGTAAAGACCAGACTGGGTTCCCCCATAGTGTCAGAGGTAGAACTAGCATTTCTGTTTGGCCCATCAATTTTGTAATTTACAAGTCATTGTCTTGATCCTGCAGTTATGGAAGATGGGCAGATTGCTGTGCCAGCATGAAACACTGTTAACTTCACTAAGGCTCTGCATGAATGTAACCTTCAGTCTATACATGGTAAATTAGGGGACCAGGGCCTATGGTTCTGGGCTTCTAATAAATAATAATATAACACTTTCCCAAGGGTGATTCTTGGAAACTCTCTGAATACGTGGCAGAATTTAAGTGTAAATTAAATCAGTAAGAATTCAACCATTAACTTTGACAACTTCTTTAATTTCTTCATGATCTTTATGTCTAAAAGAACCATGAGATTAGGGGACATTTACTTTAAAATCAAATTGGAAAAAATAAAAAAGAAAAAGCCTGAAATCCTAAAAGCTGATATTGCTGCACTTTTATCAATATGACTGGAATAAAAAGAACTGATTCCTCTGCTACAATGATGACAAAAGTATTTGAATATATACTCAGGCAACATGATTCTCACTGTCAACAGCAAAATTTTAAATTTTGTAAAAACACCTTATTTTATTGTACTGTCTTTTCCCCCGGTTTTCCTGAATAGATTCCCCTTGTCTAGACCAAAAAGAAATAACACATGTGAAAATAGTTTGCTTATTAGTTAGTTAATTGAAGGAAATGAAGGCAGTATCTTCTTCTATATTGCAGCAAACCCAAAAAACCACTAATATGACTAAGTAATCCGAAAGATAAAGAAATGAGATCAACTTTTGCTTGTCTTTAGAACATGGGCTTCATTCTTATTTTTCATTCACAGAATCACAGAAGAGGCCATGTTGGAAGGGTCCTACAAGGACCATCAAGTCCAGCTCCTGACTCTGCACAGGACCATTCCGAAGAGTCACACTATGTGCCTGAGAGTATCATCTAAGCACTTTTTGAACTCTGTCAGCCTTGGTGTTGTGACTGCTTCGCTGGGGACTCTGTTCCAGTGCCACCCCCTGGGGGAAGAACCGCCTTTTAATATCCAACCTAAACCTCCTCTGTCACAACTCCAGGCCATTCCCTCAGTCCTGTCACTGGTCACCACAGAGAAGGGAACAGTGCCTGCCCCCCTCTTCCCCACACAAGGAAGTTGTAACTGCAGTGAGGTCTCCCCTCTGTCTCCTCTTCTCCAGGCTGAACAGACCAAGTGTCCTCAGCTGCTCCTCACACGGCTCCCCTTCAAGGCCCTTCACCATCATCGCTGCCCTCATTTGGACCCTCTCCAGTAACTAGTATCTTCCGTATATTGCAGTGCCCCAAACTGCACACAATATTCAAGGTGAGGCCGCCCCAGTGCAGAGCAGAGTGGGACAATCACCTCCTCAACCAGCTGGTGATGCTGTGCCTGATGCCCTCCAGGACACAGCTGGCCCTCCTGGCTGCCAGGACTCTGTTGACTCATTTTCAACTTGCCATCAACCAGGACCCCCAGGTCCCTTTCCATGGCACTGCTTTCCAGCCTCTCATTCCCCAGTCTGTACAAACATCCAGGGTTGCCCCATCCCAGGTGCAAAATCTGGCACTTGCCCTCATTGAAATTCATATGATTGGTGATTGCCCAGCCCCTCTAATTTTTCGAGGTCTCTCTGCTGGACCTCCCTGCCTTTGAGAGAGTCATCAGTTCCTCCCAGTTTTGTGTCATCTGCGAGCTCATTTAATATCCTTTCCAGTCTTTCCTCCTCTGATTGCAGAAAAAAATCCTTTGATCTTAACTACTTTTCCTTATTACTGGAGTAATGCAACTTTGTCCATTCAGAAAAAAAATTAGCTCTTTTCAACTCCTGGAACAGCAGTGTTTTCCATCCTTTTTTATACTAATAAATGATGTGCTTTTTTCTACAAAGGAGAGGGCTTGGTTCAAGAGAGAGGAGATTATGAAGGAAAGGCAGTGGAATCACCTATGGCTGCATGTTCAAAGGATGCAAATAAATGATAAAGAATGGTCAGTAACCAGTGACCAGTGGGCCCAGAAGAGGAGTAGGAATGGATTAACAAGACAAAAAGATACCTCATACACAAAAAAGCCTACTACATTTTTTGTACAATTTTTGAGAGTAGAGTCCACTTCAAAAATTTAAAGAGGAATTAACCCTATTTTACAATCTTCCATATAGTGCAAAAGAATTTTCATTCCTTCTCTTTTAGTGGCAGCACTTCATGGTCAGCTCCTTCTTACAGCTATTAAGTACATATGATCTGTATATGATACAAATCCATGCCCTGTAATGCCTCATCAGCACAACTCGTATTCAACTTCTGTCTCCTTTCCAAGGTTAATTGCTTTTATGGAAAATTCTGGATGCCGCAAAGAAGTGAAAATGGTGCTCCTTAGTAGAAATACTTAGATGACAAGTGTTGCCTTTACCCTAGACATTTGCACTTTTTTTTCACTTGTTAGGTTGTGACTTAAAGCATCTGAGGAGACTCTTCTGAGAGTTAACTTTGCCAAGATATGTAACAACTCTATTATGATAAACACATGGCTACTGTGTTTGTTGTTTTCATGTCATGAATAAGTTGCCAATTCAAACATACTAACAGAAAGACTTTCTTTAAAGTATAAAAATAGTTATAAAATAAAAACCACTGTGGCTGAGTTTTTTTACAGATTAATTGCATTAAATTAAATTTCTTAAACTTACAGAACTGTAGCGTTAACTCATAGTGAGGCAGAGATGTATCCCCTACAGAAAACATCTGGGTAACAGCTGTTGCTATGAAATGACCAGTAGAATAATTTTTTTCAAGTATTTCCTTAAATAGTAGAAGGCCAGAGCAAGAGCAAGCAGCAGGACATATGTTCATTCTCTACTTTCATTATCTATTTTTAAGTTATTACAGATTTACCGCTGCTGAGAAAGTATTTTATTCTAATTAGAGATGAGCTAGCCGTGTGAATCAACAGCAGCTGTTGCAAAGACAGTCTTATGTTCTCAACCCAGGTGGTGAATTGGAGAAAACAATGAAACAAAAGATCCTGGAAAGTGTCTTCCCTGCTTTCCTCTATTTAGTTTCCAAACCCTGATTTTGTAGGGAAAAAATGCATTATTGGTGTTCAACATTAAGCTTTTCTTACCACATTAGACCTAGAATGGAAGACAAATTGAGCATTGAGTCTTTTCAGAGCATTAGATCTCTGGCTTAGAGTTTATTTCACTTGACTTACAGAGAATCCATTTTATCGATAGGTAGCTGAGGGCTAATAGTCCCAGATGGAGCTTGGGATTTCTCCAACATATAAAGCAGACTAGAGGTTTCATACTATTAATTTCTCTCTCTTTTCACTTCTCGGTCTTGTTTTTCAAATCTTGAAACCTTGAAGAACCCTGCAGAAGTAGAGCTGGAAAGTAGGTTCAATGACTAGATTAATCTGAGAATAAGAGACTTCACACACGCAGAGAAAGGAATAAATTATGTACTTAAAAGTTCACAGTTTCACAGAAAGATTCTTTATGAATAATAAGAACAAATAATAGGCACAAATAATGTTTTAATATGGCATCTTCTAAACAATTTAATTTTTAGTATCATGGCAATGCTTTTAAAGAGTGAAAGGTACTCTGACAATTAGAAATCTACATACTTCTTTCAGTACAATCTTAATCTAAATTTCATTAGAACATTAAGCCTCCAAAACCTGAAAAAGGTTGACTATCTCCAATACCTAAGAAGAAACATTCAGAAAAAGCTCAGTAAAAAATAGTAGCAGTTAAATTTTACCAAAAGCAGTTTTCTGGGTGAAAACTGCATTGAACCTCTCACAGTCATGCAAAGTAGGGGAATGGTGAGTTTTATTTACAAGACTGTTACAAATAAACAAACAAAAATTTCCTGATTTCTTCTCTAATATGCACTAGTTCTGTTCCACTTCATACAGAAGTGATGTCTAATCAAATCTGTGGTCCTTTTCCTGTCTAAAACCACATGCCTTTCCTAAAGAGGCCTTCAGTTCATTCTGTATCCAAGCCAGACTCAGCCAAATTTATTACACCTTTAGAACTAGAGGCATAAAACTGGGCCCACACTTCCAGAAAGTTTTTCAAATAACTTGCGCCTCTGCAGGGTAAAAGAATAGTAAGAACAGATTGAGCAGGAAGACAAAAGCATTCCTCACAAGTGGTCAATATACACTTTCTGTGCTAGCTGCACATTAGTCATTTAATGAGCAGTCCTGATTATCAGATGTGTCTCTTCCCTTCTCCAGCTTTGTTAATGTCACACTACTTAAAAGGTCAATCAGTTATCTAAAATACAACATAATACACAGGAACAAGGCTGTAAAGTGTCTCTTTGCAGAGCATACACTTTGTTTACAGAAATTAAATGTGAGAACTGCCACCTTTAAACATACAAAACATTCTTCCAGACAATTTAAGAAAAAGATATTATTTCTCTGCTCAACAGCATGAAAAAGAATATTACTTTCCAAATAATGAATAGTAAAATACAGAACTATGATAACAAAAATTGGAACAACAAGCACGTTGGATGGGACTAGGAATAATGGAAAAGTATTCTCTCTTACTACATAGTAGGCTATACCAAATGACCAGAACACATAAGTATTCTCGAGTGCTGGCAGCCTACATATAGAGTTTTGCAGCCTCAATCCACACTGGGGCAAGATTCCAGTAAATGTCACTTTTTAGACTCTTCCTGTCCCATTCCCTTGTGACAAAAGGGGCCTGAATGCAAGGGCTGGCTGAAAGAGAACTGGACCATATACTGCCTAGTAAACAGGAAATCAGGACCTCTGCTAGTACACGGGAAGATAAGATTCAGGCATAGGCACAAGCAACAGAAGATGCCAGAGACAGAACACAGCATCATCTTCAAATGCACAGTACAGGAATACTTCTTGCCAAACAATACTACAAAAACATGAACATTGAAGAAATCCATCATTTTTGGTCAAATTTAACCTTCCTCTAAACGTTTTGTGAACAGACAACTTGAAAAAGATGGAGAGGGTAGTGTACCATTAATGCTTTACTTTAAAATCTTCAGTATTGATATGGGACTAATTAAAAACTTATTTTCTTGCCATTTCATAGTTTCCATTACATATGAATATTTCTACAATCAGTGGGGGTGGGAGATAATCTTGTGACTTTTGAGACAAGTTGATCCAAATTCTTCTGTGACAGAACTTCATTTACATCATAGGAAGGATGAATTAGGTTTGCTGCATTCTTTTCTGAGTGAAGTATTTCACTCAGAATTTTAAAATGATGTTTCTCAGCTTGTGTCTCCCTGAAGGCCTGAGTCTCAGAGTGACTCAGGTTAACTTGTGTTATCTCCATGGACTATATAAACACACTTAAAATCAACACAAGTAACGTGACTATGAACAAACAATACATATGCTTGGTAGAAAGAAAATCAAAACACAATCTGTGATAATGCTTAAAACTGGGGGGAAAATTACAGCTACACATCATGCAGAGAGACACATCACAGACAAGGGAAATACATACTACCTGGAAAACCTTGCAACATTTTCTATCAGATGGGGTTTTTTCCTAGAAGATTCGCCAACAGGTTTGGTGGGGGTTTTTTTCACAGATTTGCAAGTGTTTAACATCTTTGCCCAATTGGTAAGGACTTAAATTTTCATAGTGATCCAGAAAAACAAAGTTCTAGACATATTATTATTATTGAGATTAGACAGGAGGAGCTCGAGGTATAAAAGGAAGCCCAAATTTTACTTGGACTTGATATGTAATGAACAAGAAGGATCAGGGAAAGAAATCTAGAGCAAACAAAAATGTGTACACATTAAAAAAAGAATACATTGTGCAAAGGAGGTTTCTCCTTTGCAAGAGGAATCTCTTCTTATTACTCAGTACAAGGATCAGTTAAAAATATGATAATTATAATACATTTTATAACCTTCAGGGAAGTAATATAATTTACAGTGATTATCTTTTCCCCGTTATTCTGCAAGACAGTCAGAACTTCCCCAAGGGGAAAAAAAATTAAATCTAACTATTTAGAAGGTAAATATTTTGGTCCTTTTCAGGAAGATATTATAATAATCCACAGAAAACTGTACTTACTCTGAATATTTCAAATTTGGGGACTGTGTAAACCAATTTTAATTTTAGATATATTCTGATCAATCCACCATGTCTGAAAAATGGCCCATGAAAATTTAGAAAGTAGCAGGACAAAGATGAAAGAAGAATTTTTAAAATTTAGACATGACAAAAAACTCTTAATACAAATGCTAAAGGTTGAGCCTAATTCTACCAAAACTACACTCTGAATACTAGGAAGTATTTCTGAAAACTAATACATTTTAATGGATATGAGCAACCTAATACCAGTGCACCTTGACAGATAGCACAAAGAAGAATACTGGGAACTGGACATGTTCATGTTTTCAAAGAGAGACATATTTGAAAAGGTCAGAAGCAGGACCAGATAGGAGCAGGGAACCAGATGACAAGAGAAGTACTTTCACAAGTACATATTCTTTTTGCTATTAGGCACCCCATTACATGGCTACTTTTTGACCCTGCATATGTCACTTCTTCTTTAAAGGGGGCCTCGGGCAAAATGAACCCTGTTACAGTATCAAATTAGCTAGCTGAACAAGTAATGGCACTTTCCAAGAAGGACATGTTTTTATATATCCATTTGTATGTGGTACAACCTGCAACAAATTGATCCATCAAAAATGAGGTAAAACCTATCCAATACATGTATACTAACCAACCTAAAACAAACAAAGTGTTAGATATAAATGCAGGACTTATGCTAGTCACAAACAAACTTTCAAGCTGACAAGTTAAGAGACAGTAAAATTCTCCTAGTTGATTTGAGCCCTGAAAAATATTTATTACTGCTACAACCATTGAAAGATGAATCAGCAACTACTACTAGGAGAAAGACAGGAAGGAAAATTATCTCCTCTAGTAGCTACAAATAGAATTTTTGAATCTTTCTTTTGAGATATTGACTCTCCAGAACTCCCTCTTCAATTTACAGCCCACTTTTCACCTTTTTCTTTCCTTAAATGTACCAGCAGCAGTTGAATTCTGATTTAGTTCCAGTCTTCCACAATCTGCATGGCAAAACTGTATTACCAGTATGCCACTAAAAAGTTTTGAATGGGCATTTCTAAACCTAAAATGTAGTGGGAAAATATAAACCTGAAAAAACTCTTCAGCAATGACTCAAAAATACTCCTTAAAATCTCATATGCTTAAAGTAAATTGTCCCCAGTATAACATAAGAATTTGTTCAGGTTCTTTCTAGTGATAAAAATAATTTGCATTACTATAGTTTTTGAAAATTTCCACTTGAGGCAGGTGATTACAGGGGAGGCAGAAATTGATAGACAACATAAGATACACTTTTACAAGTGCAGAACCTCAGTATGTTCTCCTTTCAGTTTTTCTCTTTTCTACATTCAGATTCTTATCAGATGGAAGTCTGAACACAGACATATGTGAGCATGCTAGAAAATAAACAAAAACCTTTGTAAACATTCATTTTATAATTCATTTAATTGCTTCAGCCAAGAAATCCTCAGTTGGCATCACACACTGCAAAAGTTGACAAAGTGAATTTTGTAAGACAACTGAGACTAAAGAAATTTTTTTTCCAGCAACTGTTCATAGGAAAGATATTAGACCCTTGGTTGCAATTTCAATTTGACCAAGGACTGGCTGGCAGATTTTTCCAAAACCCAACTGGAAACCAACAAGCTAATTCCTACACAACCTCACTGCAAAGCCTCATTTCTTGACACTAATACTGGAGCTATCTTTAGTTAATATTCTGTTCCCATGTGCCTTATATTAGAGAAAGAAAAAAGCTGCATTGCAGAACCGCATTTCACATCATAAAAATCAGTTTGTGGATGGATTTCAAACACCTGTAATGCCCTATGAAAAGCTGAAAGCAGCAGCACCTTTGAATACTGTAATTTCACCACTTTTTCATCTCTTGTTTAAAGCAAGGAGAATCTTTTGGTGTACCTACTACCTTTTTTCCTTCTCATCTCTCTCCACATCAGGAACGTCAGTTTTAGTAACAAAAGAAACCCACAAGAGGTACTATCTATTACAGCTCAGGGCTTTAAGAAATCACTCACAGATGCCTTTGTGGAAGTAGAAATGCTGACTAAATTTTTCATAAAAAGGTTCATGCACATTGCCACTGAAAAGCAAAAACTAAACCCATGTACTATTATCCTGCCCAGAATTCAGAGGACAAGGTCCTTCAGTTACTACAGGCTATTTTTCACCATTCCTGCCCATCACTTTTGTATTTTAATTAATCCTACAACTATAAAGGAAGAGTTCACTGTCTCTTCTCCAGTACCAGTTGCACATGTAGCCTTCCACCCCAAGTATGGAACAAGACTTCAAACAAAAGGACACATTGAACTTGAACGCCTATGAAATGCTCATTCAGTGCCTTATCTTAATGTCCATAAATGTTTAATGTTTGCCATTAACATAAGATTTTTCACCATTACATTAACTGAAGAAGTACAAATTTAAAATTTGTGTTAAGAATGTCAACATGGCTGTAGTTTCATAGGCATAGTTGGCATGCCTGCAAGTTTTTACACATAGCCTTTCAAGATGGAAGTTTTAACAGTGTTCATTTGATTCGGACACTGCCACAAGTGATACATTTCACATCTCTAAAGTCTCGTTTTGATGTTGCTCTCCAGTTTCCCCTGATACTAACAGGCTGATTCATGGCACTTTTATCTTAACTTTCTCATTCTGGGCTGTCAAACAGAAAACTTCATCAAAAAAGAAAGGAAAAACATGTACATCTCCTTCTGTCTGAGAAGAATCAGTGATTTGCTGCTTTAGAATAAATTATATTCTAGGTTAAAAAAAAAAAAAGTTTCCCGAAACACAAAATCAGAAGATTATTGAAAATAAAAGTTGGAAGAGGGGAAAAAAAAAAAAGAAAAGGGAAAAAAAGAGTATTGCAGCTGAGATTACCTCCCACAGAGCTTTGAGGAACACATTTATGTAGTGAATTCCAGACCCCATTATGCATGTGTATGTGTATGTGCGCACACTCACTCATGAAAGATTAATTCCTGAAGAGGAAATGGCTGGGAGAGAAAACAGCTTTTGTTCCCTGAGGTTGGCTCCTGCTGTTGCAATCAGCATAGGCTTTCATAATGCACATAAGTATATACACACACTGCTGGAGAAAACCTTTCAGCATTCTGGTCCCTTCCTTTTATTTCCAACCAAAAATTAACTGAGAAATGAGGACCACAATAGAGAGATAAAGAAAGGAGAGATTGGAGGCTCAAACTAACACTTTATTTGCAATTTACACCAAATCATGTTTATCTTTACAATTCCAAACTAAGGGTGGCATATTGCCAATAAAACCAAAACTGTTACTTCTGACACATTCTATGGATCTTACTTTAGGCACTAGAGAAACAAAGACTTCCCTGAATGCTTAAGTAGCAGTTATTTGGAGAGTTCATATTTTAAGGGAAATCCTTGGTTACTGTAAAGTTGGCTCAGTGTAGGGAAACATAAGAGGGCATTTACAGTCTGAATGTCACTATCTCCTGTTAGTCTTACTCAGACAGGCTGTCATTCTTTTAAGTGCCTCACTGTGTTTTAAAGATGTATTCTGAGAG